>NC_036638.1:16948483-17202197 GCF_002806865.2 Cucurbita pepo subsp. pepo
AAAAAAAAAAAAAAAAAAAAAAAAAAAAAAAAAAGAGGAAGAACCATGCATTGGCAAAAGAAGCAATAGCGCCACAGTCCATTAACTGTTTCTAGATAGAACACAAATTTTAACTATTCAATCATTGTGGAGGCAATATCAAACATTTCTGCATCATCAAATGTTGTAGACGAGTATGCCTAATGGAAACCTCAATTAAACGATTGTTTCAAAGGAAATTGTTATCTATTAGCCTAGAAACATCTAGATTTATTTGATATCTTGTTATTGTTGCATATCATATCTTATGTGTAAATCATTTTATGATTCACGTATATTGAAATTTGTTGAGCGTGCACATGAGATTAATTCTAATTTTATGAATGTTTTCTGGTTATAAATGCATTCTATGGAAGGAAAATACAAAATAGGTATGTATTTAATAAAAATATCGTAGTTTTGTAGGTAATCTCCGTTATTTAAAAGTTTTTGCTATCTGAAGCGTTAGCCTATGAATCTAATGTTAAGAAACATCCTTTAGAATTCTACAAGAAAGCACCTGAGCGAGATTAATTACATCAAAAGAGTTGTCGGTTCTCTGTTTTGGAAGCACACATCAAGAAGCTAGTTCATATTAAGTTCCAATCTTTCCTCGATTTACTTTGTTTACCTTAATAAGATGTTGATTCCTCCGACCATATGCCCCTCGCAACTGCTTTCCTGACCTTAGTCCATAACTTTTTAGTTCTCTTTTCACGCCCATAACTATATGCAAGTAAATTATATCATTCTTGGCAGCCAAATGAGTGACTTCTTTTACTTGGATGAGGAAATGAGCTTTGAATCAGAGTTAGAGATGAAGGTACGAGTGAATTATTGTCATAGCTTCTAAAAAATTCTGCTAGAGCAGACATTTAGATGCTGAAACATGTATCCACACGTCTCCAGGTTGTTAGGGATTAGATTGAGAATTCACCCTTCCTTTTTCTTCAAAAAGACAGCTTCTCATGGCATTGCCACGTTTCTCCTGAAGTGGAAGCCTTCTGCCAACGATATCAAATCTTTTCTTTTTTATCCCATGAGGAAAGGAGCGATGAAAACTGACATTCTTGCCAATCAACCATCTACTATTCATTGGAGCAACAACATTCATCAAGAGCTAGAATCCAACTAAGTGTAAAAAGATACCCGCTCTCTTTCCAAAGTAGCCTTAAGTAATACCCTAACAAACTCACACCAAAAAGTATAAACCCGTGGTCGCTACAAAACTATGGTACGCACTCCTGCTCAAAACAATCCTCAAAACTCAAATATTTACATCACTCAATCCCTCCTTCCTTCCTTTCTTTCGTTTATACACTTTAGTGACTTGGGTCTATTTAGCATTTTCAAAGCGCAAAGCACACTTTAAGGCAGCAGGCTTTATAATTGCCTCAAGACAGAGAGGCGACAAAAAGGCATGGGTGAAACAAGGACAGCTAATTAAATAACAAATAAGTATTATATAGTATTGGTAAAACAATTCCCTAGTAATTTAAATAATTGAAAAAAATAAAGAAATAAGCATTTAGATACATATTAAGAAATAGTTGTTAAATACAAGATTACATAACACATTAATGAACTGAAATTGAACAAAAAATATTTGAAGTAAATAAAGTACAAGCTAAGAATTAGAATTATTAATACTTCCACATGGCAACTAAGCATGCATGTGAGTGCTATTACTTGCTCAACTCTAGTACTTCGTGAGTGATGCATGAAAATTCTAAAAAGAGTGGTAGGCATGTGAGGTTGAAGCTTGAACACAGACAGGTTCTTCGAATTTTCTTCTCTCTTTTCTCTTCAACTTTGGTTATTCTTCTTCATCATCTTTGATTCTTGAACCCAAGAAAATCTAAGATTAATACTAATGATGAATTCTTCTTCATCTTCTTTGATTTTTTAACCCAGAAAACTCTAAAAAAATGCTGAATACTATGCGTTCCACTTCATGCATGGTGAAGCTGCAGAAAGGGGACCAAATGCGCTGCCAGGCTAGCGCGTCGTTGAAGGAGCTCGCCTTGGCTGCCTTCATGGCGCAATGACCCCTGGTTGCCTCGCCCCTCACCATAGGCAGGCGCCTGGGGTCGCCTTGAGAACACTGGGTCTATCACAATGTTCTGTTTATTTTTGTTGAAGCGAGCTTTCTTATTGTCCTACATCCATCTTCTTGCATTTCCGGTAGAATATCTGATTCTTAGGACATTCTCAATCACAATGTACACCCAATCCTGCAGCTTCCATTTCAATCTGAGGGAGAAGTTCTCTTCTTTTCCTCTGCCTTTATCTTTACCTCACTACGCGAAGTCCTCATACTAAACTTCTTATTTTCAAAAAAGAAAAAGGATTTGTTTCATATCCTACTATGGCAATACTCCGTAGAATCTTTTACCATAATTAGAAATGATTTAGGGGAAGAGAGAGAGCATCTATTGCTTCATTGGCCAAAGAATGTGGTACATTTTCATGGAAGGCATGAAAAGTTGTTTCCTTTTCCTGAAAAAGAAGAAAAGAAAAGAAACTTCAGAGTTGGTTTCCCCAGATCATAACATTTACAAGATATATCTAACCATTTTAGCCTTTAAACTTATAGATTTATATTTCTGAGTACGGCACTTTATCTTAATTAAACTTGTGCAACCCAAATTAGGATTATTACGTTTCACATTCATATGTTCATATCCGTATATGCTTACCAGCAGATATTCTTTGCTATGCACTGCACTTACTACAATAATTGCAAATTTAATTGCCTAATCTATATGCATGCTGATCAGTTCAGAGTTTCTGGCTTTCTGCAGCTTCGTCTAAACAGCAATGGCCATATCATCGGCACTGAATATCTGTCTGACCTCGTGGAGAAGGAACACGCTGATCACAAGCATGGTACTGCCTTTTTTCCATTGTCTACACAATAATTTGTCTCTAAAGTTTATTATTTTCTTATATTTTTTCTGGGAAACTTTAATATAGGGAAAAAAAAAATCATTTTTTACCTTTGAACTTGTCTATTTGTATCCAGAAGTTTTCATTTTCATCAAATTGCAATTCAAACTTAAGTAAGTGTTGTAATCTTAGCCTTAAACTTGAAAAGGGATCCAATCAATGGGACATCGTTCCCATGACCTCCTTGTTGAATCAAATAGGTCAATCAGTGTACCCAATCCTTGTTGAAACATTGGGCATGGATCCAACGACCTCTTTGTTGAAACAATTTTGCCCAATTTTGAACTTAGTTGAACTTCAAGACACGTGTTTTCTATGCAAGCCCAAGAGGTATCATAGACGAGGAAAGTTTGGTGTGCAACAATTCTTTATGTCAAGTACTCCTACTTAGGTGATTGCTTTGGGTGCCTCTAGCTATATATCATCACCTTTTGTTAGCCTTAGTAAATAAAGATAACCTTCTGCTTTTCTCGAGTACATTTGATTTTACTAAGACATCTTGTCTCATTGATTCTCTCTTTAAAATAGCAACGAACCTGTAATTAACTTGATGAAATTTTTATAACATCTATTTTCTTAATCGCATATTCCCCATTTTGAATATTATACTTCTAAGAGAATCTTGAGCTCAATGTTGTGAACATGTGACTTTTCCCCTTCAGATAGATGTATACTTATGATGCTAAGCTCCACTATTTCATGAGATGTTGATAGACCTCCTATCTAATATGTACACAAGACAAGGCACGTAAGGTGTGAGGGTGGGGAATAATTTGGGTGAAATTTGATTAGTAGTGGGCTCACGAGATTTTTTTTTTTTTCTGAATGGCCGTGTATATAGTTTGTTAGCAAAGGCTGGTAGGGTATCTTTTTTGCTTGACAATTGTGAAGATGGTATTGGGAGAGAAGAGGACCTTTCTAATTCTTCCCTTGGCACTAGACCCTTCTTGATAAAATAAATTCTAGCTCTTATCAATAATGGTATTAGAGCAGGTTCATGCCTGGGAATGGCTACGTGAATGGAAGTGAGGATGTAGACTCAGAAGGAAGGATGACAGAGTTTCAGGATGTAGAGAAGGAGACTAGTTTGGTTCTAGAGACAATGAAGTTGGACATTGAGTGAGCGGTGGTGAGCAATGTGGTGGACATTGAGTGAGCGGTGGTGAGCAATGTGGCTAAGGCTATCAAGAAGGGATGCACGAGGTATCAAGTCAGTTGGAAGGATTGAAGTTAACAGAAGCAGTTATTGCTTCCAGCGGCAAAGGGCTGGGAAAAAAATAAAGGAGCTAATGACATCAACAGTTGATTTAGGGGGAAATAGTGGAGAAACAAACTTGGTTAAGGCATTGACACCCCTGTTTGATATGCAATTTAGGAAGCTTGAGATTCTAGTTTTTGAAGGTGTAAATCCCTATGGCTGGCTTCATCAAGTTGAGCAATATTTTGTTAATCGATTGTCGGAGTTGGAGAAATTGGATGCAACATTGTTGTGCTTGGATGGAGTGGCGTTGCATTGGCACAATTGTGCAGAACGACAGCGTCGGATCGAAAGTTGGGTGGAATTCTGACAATTAATTTTATGATAATTCTTGCTTACAAACAAGATACATTGCACAAATGTTTTTCCGCTCCGAAACAGGAAAATTACCATGAAGGAATATCGTGAAAAATTTGAGGAGTGCTCAACATCGTTGGCCTTGTTGGATGACGATGCCATGAGGGGAAATTCATTGATGACTTGCACGAGGATATCAAAGTAGAGATGCAGATTGGGCTGGGCTGACATTCCAAATGGAGATGACCTAGAAAATTGATGATAAACTGTTCCATCAGGAAGAGGAGAGTTGCCTTGAATCCAAAGTGTGGAAGCCCAAGCCCAGCTGTTAACGGGAAGCCAATTACATATGGGCTGGTTCTACAGCACATACAATTTTTTTTAACCCTAGCTGCCTAGGTGTCGGATTTAAACGGGAAGGGATAGGAAAATCCAAAACACCATCATTTAAATGAGGTTAGGGTCATAAAGAACACAGAAGGTTTAGGGAACTATAGGGTCTAAAGATGTGGTGATATTGACTTGACAGTGAAGCAACACGATTTTATTCCTCATCCTTGGTGGAGGAATTGAAATTGCCCATCAGTGAAACAGAGGGTTATAGTCTGATGCTTGGAATCTGAGCTTCCATGCATGGAATAGAGACCTGTAAGCCGGTTGTGTTGACGATGGGGGGAAGTAATGATAGTGCAAGATTTTTTGCCGAATACTTTTAGTAAGTGCCTTTTTTTTCTTGTGCACACAGTGGCTCATTACTTTGGGGGATATCTCAACGAATCATCAAAATCTGGAGTCGCTATTCACACCAGGTAAATCTATAACATCCTTCTCAAAGGCGATCCCACATTGGTGCATTACCAAGTAACATTGAAATCCTTGTTGAAATCGTGGAAATAAAAGAAACAGGGGTTCTTTGTTGAGTTAAATGTGCTAAAGAAGTCTAATCAACAACACATGACTACTGTGGCAAATGGCAAGCAAAGGGAGGCTGCGTTTGAGGTTAGAGATTGGGTGTATTTGAAGTTATGAATCTGTATTAGACAAGGAACTTTGATAAAGTCTATCAATGTCAAACTAGCCCCAAGGTAGGTATGTTGGACCATTTCGAATAGTAGGGAGAGTGGATTCGGTGGCTTATAATTTATCTCTGCCTGAAGGAGTAAAGGGTACACTCAGTATTTCATATTTCTCAATTGTGAAAGGCTGTGTGGCACACTATTTCAGTGATACTTTTCCCCCCAACATAACTCCTTATTTATTGATTCAAGTCTAGCCTTCTGAATTGTTGGGTTGTGGCAGTCGACCAAAGATGCTTCCATCTTGAAGTGTTAATTTGTTGGGCAGAAGCTGATGTCACCGAGGCTACATGGGAGGATGCTACTCACATTGCATCTCAATTTCCAAATTTCCACCTTGAGGACAAGGTGGTTCTTTGGGGCTCGAGTAGTGATGAACCTCTTATTAAATATGTATACAAGAGAAGACACGTGAGGAGAGAGGGTGGGCCATAATTTGGGTGAAAGTTGGTTAGGAGTGGGCCTGGGAGGATGTTTGTGTGAATGGGTGTATATATAGTTTGTTAGCAAGGGCTGGTAGGGTTTCTTTTTCTTTTGACATTTGTGGTTGACTGTATTGGGAGAAAAGGGGAAGCTCTCTAATTCTTCCCTTGCCACTGTACCCTTGTTGATGAACAAACTCCAGCTCTTATCAGAAGTCTAGTTCTGGCCTCGTAAAAAGCCTTAAGCTGTTTTATAATTGAATTGTGAATTAGGTGGTTATAGAATGAGGTCCATTTACTTCTCATTCTTTGTATCAAAATAGAGTTAACTTTAGATAACTTTTTGACAGATCATGATAAGGAGAAAGATCATCCTCATATACATGGCTTTGATCAAGCTGCTGAAGCTTTGGTAAAAAAGGTTAAGCAAGCAATAGCAGAAGGAGAAGGCTGTCGGGTAGTCCATATGGAAAATTCATGTAAGATTATTTACCTGCTGATTCGTAGATAAAAGACAAATGCAATCTCTTTTGCAGGTTTATGGGGTTCTAGATGTTCAGAGGGTTGCTGGGAACTTCCACATTTCAGTTCATGGCTTGAACATTTTTGTGGCCCAATTGGTTAGTTCACTGTAATTCATTTGTTTGGTGTCGTTTCTTTGCCCTGATAATGATCTCCCTCCAATATTTATTGACATGGTTCATGCCGTAGAAATTGACACTACTTTGGGAGTCTTATTCTAATTCATGATGGGTTTCCTTTTATTTCTTCCTCTTTCTCGTGATGTCTTTCTGTGAAGCTTGTTCCTTCCAGTGGTTTGTTTGATTTTTCTCTGCTGTTTTTGCAGATTTTTGATGGGTCTAAACATGTGAATGTCAGTCACATGATTCACGATTTGTCTTTCGGTCCAAAATACCCTGGAATTCACAACCCTCTTGATGGTACAGTTCGAATTTTACATGACACAAGTGGGACCTTTAAATATTATATAAAGGTAGAAATCCATTTTCCGCCTTAAGATACATGTGCATAATTTTTTATTTCATAGTTTGCATGATGACTTAATATATATTACTACACATTCCAAAATTGGAGGTGAGGGGCTCTCTCCCTCTCCCTCTCATGTTAAGGGAAACAGAAATCTATTTTCCATGGTAAGCAAAATATGTTATTACCCGTGTGCTTGTATTGCAGTCTGAACTGATTTGTAAATCAGGAAATCGTACTAAATGACATCTGAGAGAAATTAGATGGTAAAATTATTTTTTGAAAATATAGGGTCCTTGTACTGGACGTGAATCTGGCTGGCTGGCCTTTGTTCCAATTAGGAATCATTTTTTACTCGTATCGTCTACTTCCTCTCTCATTAGCTATTATTGGTTTATCGATAAACGAGTGGATACTGGATTTAACCANAGACCATATGATTCTGGGTCATTTGAGTTCTTAGCTTCAAAAAATGATATATATAAAAAAATGACAGGAATGCTAGATCGCTGGATGTTTCGGTTTCTTGAGGCTCTGACAAAACCAAAAAGAAGAAGTGGGTTGCATTAAAAGATTGGTCCATGAATACTACATTGGTTCATTGGCAAAAGAAACTGAATGTGGAAGTTTATAAGGCGACGGCTGCTCTGCTTTGGTGGAAACTAACTCTGGGAGGGTGCTTAGAACTGAAGTGCTTTGGTCTTTCTCCTAAAATTTTCCCCCACTTCCTCTTATGGTTGTGAGTAAATTAGTAAGGGGGGGTTGCCTCTTTTCTTGTCTCTTCTCTTCTCTTCTCTGGAACGATACATACGGGGATATATGAAGGAATTATAGTAATATTACTCTGATTATTCCTAGCAGTCTTCATCTGTTATTTGCTTCATTGTCAACCCACAACCTTACTCATTTTTATTATAATGCCAATGATTCCTGATGGGTCGGTCTATTTAAAGCCTTTTCGCTCTTCTTTTTTGTTTTTTTTTTTTTCTATGATTTTTTGCTGCCTTTATTATTATTTTTTTCTAAACTAAATTATAGAAAATATTCCTGAAATATTCTTACTATTAGCTTAAATTAAAATGTGTATAAAGAATACATGATTGCCACCCATTTTTGAAGGTTCGGTTTATAATTATTTGATTTTTAGTTTTTAGTTTTTATAATAAGTTAAAAGGTATTATTAAATCTTTTAGAATATTTTGAGATAAATCACAAAGTTCATAAATATATGGACAAAAAAAAATTATCAATAAATTCAGAAAATGCTAGATGGTTACCAATAAATTAAAAATAATAAGAAAATGAAAGAGGAAGGCATCCGATCGAGATTTTATTTATTTTTTGAGTTCAAACAGAAATATTATCTAAAACGAAAGTCCGATTTCATATTGAGCAAGAATAAATTGTGGGATTCAATGTGGAATTAGCTGAAAGTTCGTTCTTGGCTCTCGATCGAATTCCCCAACAAAACCTTAAATTTTACAACCTTTTGCAAGAAAATGTAATTCAGGTAAAAGGAAGCATCGTCACAACATACAAAATTTGACAATCTGAGTTTGAAATGACTACGCATTCTTGTACATTCTCAAAGACGATTTGAACAATCTCTATCAAACAAAAAAAAAATAAAAAGAAAAAATAAAAAGAAAATAAAAGAGCAAAATTTATAATGATATGTCATACACAAGTCTAATACATTAACCTTATTTAGACACGACACTCGGGAACCAATCTATTGTTGTATTAAAGGGGAGAAATATGCCGCCGAAGAATCTGACCTCCATTCGCAGGACAAAAACTGATGACGCTCGGGCTAGAATGCTGAAATGGGACAATTACATGAAGTCGTACTCGTCGATATCATCAAATGAATTGACAATCATGTCATCAACTGCCTTTTCAACATGGAGCTGCTTCTTCTTCACAGCTGCAGAAGTTCCACACAAGAGGGAAAAATGAAGCAGTTCAAATACACAAACATCAACACATTCATTTGGTCTGGTAGGATTGAAATAGTTCAGAAGAAAAAAAAAAGGAAGACGATAAGGGGATTATAAATGTAAACACCTACCCGTTTTCTTTTTACTGGTATCCTTCTCCGCCTTTAGTTTTTCATTGGCAAGTGCAGTGACAGAAGAGGCAACTTCTTTCGCATCCGCTGCTTTCAAAGAGGTCATCGACAGTCTAATGACATCTTTGAGCAGATTAATATAATGGAAACTTTTCTGCAACAATAATTTTTTGGGGGAAACTCGTGAGAATAAGCTATGTTCATACATTGATGGGCAGAAATAATGATCAAGGTAAATTGTATAAACCTCATAGGGGCGAAGTTTATGAGAGATCAGCTCTGCATATTCCAAGAAGTCACTATCTGATTTTGGAATGAAATTATCAAGAGTCTTCTCATCACCACTCTTTTTAAACAAATCGGTAGTGGACTTATAATCTGCTTCTTCCACTAACCTGCCAGCCACAATTTGGAAACAAAAAACAAAGCCCCAGCACGTGATTAAGATCTTATATAAAGTATACCACTAGTTCCAGCCAAAGACAAATAGAAGCTCTTTGTATTTTTTTTGTTGTTTCATGAGAAAAAATGAAAGAATATACGGGCATCTAGAAAAGAAAAAGCCCACAAAAAGGAGCCACAGTACAAAAAAGGGCTTCCCGTCAAGAGAAATAAAACCAAGTAAATAATTAAAAAAGAGACTAAAAATATAGGCTCAAAGAGAAACAAAAAATATAACAAGGAACCAAACGTCGCTGAAGGAACTCTAGTGCCCTCTAATGATTTTGTTGTTTCATTCCCCCACAAAATAGCACATACCCCATGGAAAGGGCTTAGGTTAAATCTCAGAGCCCTTCATAAAGTCCACGTATCTTAGAGACCGTCATAAGGGCCATGTAATTTAGAGCCCTTCATAAGGGCCACATATTTCAAAGTCCATCATAAGGGCCATGTATCTCAAAGTGCAACATAAGGGTCTTGTACTTAAAGCCTGTTACAAGGGCCAAGTAAACTAAAGCTTACCTTAGAGCCTAATAAGTATACACTCCTAGAGTAGAAGTGTATAGAAGAATGTATGCATAAGCCTTATACAACAAGAATAGACAAGAGCCGAGTTATTGGCCAAGGATTATAGTTGAACACATTGCCTAAGTATATGTTATAAAGTATAAGTACGACGAAAGCCTACAAGTAGGTTGTTTATTGAGTATTTATCTCATTCCATGTTATTTTATTTTTTCTCAAATGGAGTGTAGACCGCGCAGCTGCAGAAAATGCCCTTCAGATCAAGTCATCTTCCTTGACATTTTTTTGTTATTTTAAATGCTACTTTTCAAAACTTACATATTTTTTGTAAGTCATTTTGACTTGCCTCAGCGGGTATCACCTTCAAATTTCTTTTATGTCAGTTAATTTTAAATTCCTTGTCTCCCGTTCTCCATCACCTAATCTAAAAAGACCAAATCTAGGTGATGGTAGGCTTTCTCCCGGTCGATCTTAAAGATGACCTTTCTTTTGAGCTCTATAATCCTCACTGCCCTGTTCTAAGATTTACCTGCCAGCAAGAAAGACCCTTTAATGTGGGAGATCGTTGAGGCGGGGACATTTGTAAGCTTGTTAGCAAGGATCTTGGATATAAGATTACGCTTTTTAGCAAGGAGCTTGGAGATAATCTTATACACACAGGTAATAAGACTAGTCTAAAGTCCTTAACCTTTGTTGCCTTATCAGGATAAGGCAACAAAGGTTTTGTTGAAGTAGAATTTGCTAACGAATTTCCAAAGATCCTTCCTATCTCCCAATTGTCTTGGAAGAAGCCTAAGAAAAACCACCCAAAATCACCCTTTTAACCTTCTCCAAGGATAAGGGCGTCTGCAATCCATCCTCCACATGCAAGTAAGGACCAACTAACGACTCATATAGAGCGAAATAATGGAGAATTGTCCTCAATTCATAGTCCACAGTTAACAGACTTCCTCCTGACTCCTTAATAGCACAAAGGCTAGTATAGGTTCCAAAAGGGGCAATATAGGCCACATTGCACTTAAAAGATGCCCAACATTTTGGATTATATGAAGGAACAAAGCTAACTTGCAAATGTCAAGACCGAGAAAGAATCGACATAAACATATATCAAAGCGAGGTGACTCCTCACAAGGCATTTTTTGAAACGGCTATAGAATACAAAAGGGAAATGGTAGGTTCTATTTAGGCCAAACATACACCAAAAGGGAACTCTAGAACCATCTTGCTCAAAAGACATAATAAGAAACAAGAAAACCAAAAGACAATTAGATACCACCTATGGGTTTCCCTGATCCAAATCCAACCATAGGAGTGAATCCCTATCCAAAAATTAAGTAAACAAATGTGCCCTTGTAATTACTTGGTACCACCAAGTCTTAAGTTTCAAAGGGAAACTACCATAAGCATATACAAAAGTGGGCAATATTTTCACAACCCAAATTTCCAATCCTATACCACCCTTATCACACCAAATGCAACTTCTTCCATAAGAAATCTCTCATAGTTCTTTATAACTTCTCCTAAATCAGTATGAAGTAAATCAAACGCTCATAATCAACCTAGACCGTAAAGAGCATAACATTCATAATTCAAAGATTTATATTCAATGAGAAGTCCCAAGTATTGGACCATTATTAAACCAGTCATCTAGTTCTGTTTGATGACACTTGCACAAAATGTAGACAGAACAGAACAAACAAACAGCTCCTAACTTTTTCTTTAATGAGAAAATAGCTTTCCATATTCCTCCCAAAATTAACTTGAACATTTATTCCAAAAACCCGTAATTGCCCTGAATAAACATTGAAAGTGGAGATAACTCTAAAACAAATAGAATGCTTTTTCTCATTTATTGTTAACAGGAATGGTGCCTGCTTTCAGAAGAGAAGTATTGAGTAAGAGATAATTCTGCGACAAAAAGAGATCTGGAATGGACAAGAAAGCATAAAAAGAAAATTCAAAATAGTTGCTCCAATGTCCTACTTTCTCTACACAACATTGGTAGGAAGGATCATTCTCCCGTCACAATAAAATAATTCATAATATGTTTAAGTTCAAATTCCTGATTCAATTATTTTCCTTCCAGAGAATAAGTAGATATAAGTTAAGCTAAGAGTTCCTACAAACCAAAGCAAACTAATATTACCTTTGTTGGCGAAGTTTCTCGGCTAATGGATCTAGAGGCTGTTCAGGTTCCACCTCGGCAGTTTTTCCTTTTTTTTCAATAGTTTTTGCGGCAGGTTTCTTTGGGGCGGCTTCTGGTGGAGGTTTAACTACTGGAGCCTGTGAGACCAAAAAGACAAAAGAAGAAATGGGGTAACAAATTTACGGATACATCAGGCAATGTACAAGTTATTCATACTAAAGAGTTAGAGATTTATTAGATTTTACATGCTCTGAACCATTCATCTTCTCAAAACCATGTACTGATGCCAACCCCAACCTTAACAAAAATGTAGTTTCTACATGAGCTCCACAAACTTTCAAAATAAAGGAAAAGGGACTTCCATTTCCGCCAGTTTTAGGAATATTAAAAAAGCTTCCTACAACTATTAATGATTTCTACCCTTAGAATGAACAATTCACCACAATATTTAAAACATTGGAGTGGTTTAGACCCTTAGCAGTCTGTAGTGATCATTAAGAATCACCCAAATTCTCCTTCGGCATTATCTTCAGTCTTAACATCACTACTAAATGAAACAAACATATCATTAGCAAGAAAATCAATAAATTCTCACCGGTGCAGGTTCATCATCATCCTCCCAAGATTCCTTCACATCATCGTCATCCACATCCTCATCATCCCATTTATTCTTTGGCTGCTCCTTCTGGAGTGGGGTTATGTTTTCATCCTCTAAAAGAAAACATATACATATGTAAGCAAAACCACCTAGATGATTAAACTTAGAGTCACAAAATTAAGAGCAAGGATAAATATGGAACTACATATGACTATACCATATGTAAGCTTTTATGCCTCAACTATCAGATAAACAAAGTATACAGAAACTCGAGAAAGAAAGCTAAATTTGCTATAGGTATCTCCATTCTCAAGCTAAGAAAAAGTTATTCAATGCCTGAGAACAACAGCTAATTAAACTGTAAAATATTTTCCAATATCTTGGAAGATTATAACAAGTCATGAGACACAACGGGCTAGGTTAAGAATAGAGAACTTCTTTCCACAGAATGCAAAAACCAACACCATGTCTTGTCCTCAAAATCAAAATTATACACCGGTTAAATTGCAAACTCGATCCCAATGGTATTTGAGTTGCAATTTAGTCCTTATGGTTTGATAAAACTCTCATAGGGACTAATTCTAACATTTAATACCATAGGGATCCAATTTGTAATTTAACATTAAACATGTTTGCTAGACTGTAGTTCGAGAATTTTTTACTTGATATTTACCGTATACTGTACACAACATAGTATTATTTGTATGACATAATGACTAAAATTTTCAAATAGGTTACATATAAAGGGACTCAATTCTTATTTTTAATCTTTAAAGATATTCAATAAAATCAGCAGTGGAGAGAAGTGGTAAGGATTTATAGTTCGTCAAAAAACTAATCGCAACTCTCCTTATCCTTTGCCACATGACAGAGTGGTTAGCTCCACACTTCTCCCACTCTCGCTCAAACTGAGTAGTCTTGATCATTATAGTGGAACCACCACAATATTCTTCCATACTGTCAAACAAGCTACTTGAAAGGAAGGCACAATAATTGCCTCCCCCCTCCAAAGTATTAAACAAATAAAAAAAAATTAAAAAAAAAGATGAAATAATTTTAATGAAATTTTGTATTTATTTAAAAAGATAAGAATAAAAACATAGCAATAGGACAATTCATTTATCATGTTTTGGGAAGCAGAGTCATTTGAGATATGACTAGACAAGAAAATGCAATGCTACAAATTTTAACAACCTTAGGAACCAAAAAATACAATATCAACAGAATACAATGGAGATGAATATGAAGCACTCTTTAATTAAAGAAATTACGCATGCACATCCCTTCAGAAAGAGGCACACCATATTGATTGGAGTTATAAAATCAGGCACTAATGCAAAATGAACACATCTAAAAAATGCACTGATGTACAGCACATCATCTGGATCCTTCGATATTTTCATTAAAATGACTATTTCTTGAACTCCAGATGTGTTGGGACATATAGAACAATAAGAACTGATAAAGTAATGATACGTGATGTTTGAAAGCATTTACATCTGTTCAGCTAAGTGTTTTTGCAATGAATGACCAAGACCTAACTTCAAAACACAACATCCACAACTACGGATTGTCTTGTCCTGTAACGTTTACTCCTTTGAAGTTGAACTCAAAATTAGATCTATTCCTCGGCTCCTTTGCTAATAAAACATGAACTCTCGTGCCTCTATCTACAGTCTCTCAAACCACAACCAGTGTTTAATTGGAAGCTTTAGAACATACACATACATCCTTTTATTATTTATTTGTAGTGTCCTTGTCGTACGTAAGTCCTGCACTATTAAGCTTATTCTCATCCATTCCATACTCGTTTTCAAGTGTTGTGTTATTTTATGTACTAATAATAGGCTACCTATAATATATAATGATGATGATAATAATAATAATAATCAGAGGTAAATTATTGATGGAATGACCAACATATATCCATATACAACATTTTTTGTATAGAGACTCATTACTTATTCAATCAGCAAAGGTGAACAATGATGGACTAAAACGTAAACCATATAGCATTACCCCAGTCATCCATTGACTTGTATCCCTTTTTACTCAAAAAACACTAGAAATTCAACTCTGTGCAGTCCAACCCTGCTCATAATACAAGAGATAGATATTAGCAAGAATAAAAAACTGAAGGTCTAGAAGAATCCAAATGCTGATAAAATGACAACCATAGAATTCAAGTAAACAAAAAGGTAGTAACTATTAATGAAAAGTTACCAAGAGTATTGAATTTCCTTCTTTTTTTAAGAGAACTGAGCTTTCATGGAGAGTGAAAGAACGCAAAATCAAGGGAGAAGGCATACAACAAGCAAGACAGTCCAACAAAAGATGCCTCAAAGCTAATTATACAAAAAGAATAACAATGAAACTACAGGATAATAAAATATATAATAACGAATCAGCACACTTGATCTCTTCCCCGTTGAGTTAAGTTAACCTAGGTCTCAATCCAAATAGCCTCCCTTCATTTCCCTCCTTAGACCTAAAGTTCGCCTCATCAGCCAAAAGAGCAGTGATGCAGGTAGGATAAGCGTGAACATTCTATTCCTACGCAATAAAATCTAGAGCTACAACAAGTAATTCAAAGAACCTCCAACAGCAGCTAGAAAATTCAGCTAAAGCAGCCAAGGAACAATTTGACAAAAAGAAGAAACAAGAAACAACCACACATACCAATAAATTCCTAGAACGTCAGTACGAAAAATTAAGTAANAAAAAAAAAAAAAAAAAAAAAAAAGAATTATCACCTCCAAGCGTCCGGAGGCCGATGGTTGCTCTAGGAAACGGAAGCAGTAAAGCGACCAAAAAAGGTATTCTCTGTGCAAACAAAGCAAAAGTTACTGAAATTCAAATAACCTAAAACGGCAGGCAGCAAAGAATCTGTGGCCAAAGCGGAAAAGGAAAAATGCATACCTCGGAGGAATTGAGTGATGTGAAGTGGAATTGAGCAAGGAATGGAGAGATAAACCCTAGAAGAAGGTTACCCCGCAGAATTGAAGAATTGGAAAATAAAGCGAAAGAGAGGAGAATCTGGAAGGTTCTGTTCTGGTGCGCGGGGGAAAGTTGGAGCTAGGGCTTCAATGGAACGATCGTGAGACGGAGAGGGAGCGAGAATCTTTGAACAATTGGGCTCCTCGCATCGTACGGCGCTTTGTGAATAACGGCCTTGAGTTGGCCACCGAATCGGCCCAACTAACCCAACTGACCCAACTGGCCCAACTGGCCCAACTAACCCAACTCACCCAACTGACCCAACTGACCCAACTCATTCGGCCGCAATTTTTCCACTTCCTTGAGATTTTCGTACGGTTGGCCCAAACATCTTGTCCAAAATAAGGTTATATAATTTGTTCTAACTAAATTAAGGTAAAAATAAAAAATAAAAATACTCTTATCCGTAATTTTGAATGAAAACCGTAAATACTTTGCTTCAAAAATATCTTTAAACTTACCGTTAGTATTATAGTTTAAAAAAATACCCATAAAATTGTAAAGTAACATTAATTTTCTTTACCTTTATGAAAAAATTTACTATCAATATATGGATAAAAACTGTCTATCAACACCTCCTAAATTATCTACCAACATTTTAATTTTATTTTTAAAATTTTATTTGTTTTTTTAATTATTTTTTTAAAAATTTTTTCTTTTTTAAATTAAAGGTATTAATGAAATTAGTGTAAATTTAAGGGTATTTTTGAAACAGTTTTGAAAATTCAATGGTCAATCCATTTACTTCTCGCTTCTAAGAGTAAAGATTATCATGTATACCACATTTCAACCTATTTTATCCTCACTCACATGCATCCTATAAAATTTCTTAGAAGGTCGCCTAAAGCAAACCATGCTATGATTGATCCACTAAAACGAAAAAATGCATCTTATTGGTATAAGTAGTAACCTTCAATCCTTTAAGTTTTTCTTAGTCATCCTATCCTCACGGTCGCTATCATTTGGATACGGTTTCTATTTATTCATGTACCTTAAGTGTCACATACTTACCAGCTTCCACCTTGGTTCGTCTCCAAGTCACGTCTTACTAAGGGAGATATTGCTTTGATATCATTTGTAACTTAGTACTACTCTTGCCCAAGCACGACATTAATTAAATAAATCTTTGAGAATGTTTAAATTATATTAAAGAAAAAAAGCATTAAAAGTAAGTGAGGGTGCCGACAAATAGAATTGATTAAGGAAAAGAATAAGGTGTAATACGTGTAGGGATTGGATTATGTGGGCTTAATTTAGTGATTAATTATAACTAAGCATCTCATCATAGAAGAATATTGCAATTGATTATAAAATGGATAATGCCTTTTTTATTTTTTATTTTTATATTTAAGAAAAAAGTTTCTTATATTTCGACTTTACAATGTTCAAGAACATTGTAGAACAAACCCATTTCAACTTTTTTTTTTTTTCTTTTTCAATTAAGAAAAAAAAAATAAACGTTTTCTAATTTCAACCCTCATCATTCAACTTTTAAAGTGCTCCACAACTCTTCTAATTTCTTTTTTATTTTTTTTTTTAATTTTTATTTACCAATTTTTCGAGGAGGATTCGGTCCGAGTACTTATAAAAATAAATGGAGAATTTCGCGAGAATGATGATTGAAAAAGGTGGTGAGGACAGATGCAAAAGACTTCTCTATCTCGTCTCATAGACATCTAATCCGTTTTAATAAACATCAACCTTTGCATTAAGTCTTGTAACCACCCAAATTCACTATTAGCAGATATTGTCCCTTTTGGCCCGTTATGTATTATTGTCAGCCTCACTATTTTTAAAACACTTCTACTATGGAGAGAGCCTAGCCCTACTTTGACCAGTGTCTTACCTCAGTAAATGAATGCTTATGATGCCATTCGAAATGGGTCAAAGCAGATAGTATCTAGCAGTGGGCTTGAGTTGTTACAAGTTCACTTTTCGTTTCATGCTAGCCACAATTTTATAATTCATCGAGTGCACGTGAGCATAGTTCTTCAAGGTAAAAATTACTAGAAATTAGATGAAACTAAAACCCGAGAATAAAAAATCAATACTCAATCTCTAAACAACCAATGATGGAGTTGCAATTGTTGTTTGTGGAGGAGAGTAATATTCAAAAGTCCAAAAGGTGAAAGCTAAAAAGTTAAAACCGCGTTTGATGAACGATGTGGGAGTTTGTGGGGCATATCGTAGAACACACTCTATTAATAAATCTCAATCACCGACTTCTACATATGAACACATTTTGATTCACACTTAGACCAAAAAGTTTTGCCAAAACTGTTCCTATCTCTATCCAATAACATCATAAAGAAATTTGATTCGGGTAACGACTCGACCTCTACAATTAAACTTTTAAAGGTCGATACTACTAACATGTAAGGTATAAACGTCTTTATCCTAATATTGCTTCCATAGTCTCGTCAACGTGAACGTCTTTCTCACGTCACTCTTGTTTAATTGTTACAATACACGATCGATACATAAAATATTAACTCGTTGAGCACGAGATGACATAATTAATACGTCATTATAGCCATTAACGAACACGTCGAGGGCGTGGGAGAGTGAAAAATCACTCATTTCTTAATTGATTTCACTCAGTTCATCATGAAATCCCAGATATATACACACCTTTTTCTTTTTCTTTTTCATTGAGAAGAGGAAGAAGAAGAAAGAAGATTTGAAAGTGTCACCGGTGGGGTACCTAAGGCAATTATGACAGCCAATGAAAAGAGGGCACGTGGGACAACCGACCAATGGCAACCGCCCCGATGAAGAAGAAGTGGGTGACAAACAATCATAAAACATTTAGGTGTGTGGTTGTCTTGAGAAAGCCAATGGATGGTCCAACTTCTTCTGTCTCTGAAAATAAATAAATAAATAAATAAATAAATAATAAATTAATTAATTAAATTAAATCCTTTTCTTTTTCGTTTTTTATTCTTCCAAACTTTTCCAAGAAATATGGCTTTTTTATTTCTTCTACTTTTTTCCATCACAAATTGTTATATATATATATATATATATATATATATTTTAAATGTGGAAGAAAATGATAATTTCCGAGTGGATTCTAAGATGTCATTACTTTCCAACTATGTCTTTTTCCAACGTTTTGTTGTGGATATGAGACCACATCGAATAAAACCGATCCTGATGATATGATGACTAAGTAAGTCTTAAAATAATTGAATGTTACTATCTATACCAATAAGATGTACATTTTTTTTCGATAGCTTAATCGTAAGAACTCCAAAATCAAGCTGCTTTGTTTGGAACAATTCTATATTGGGTGACCTTATAAGAATTTTCCTATGATGCATGTGAGTGAGGACAAACCATGTTCGAAGGATTCACGTTGGTCTATGAAGATGGTCTTCACTTTTAGAACTAATTAACATGACTATATTGCATTAGGTGTAAAATTCGGATTCTAAATCTTGATCTGAATCCTAGGAGTAGATCGTTACAGTGCGTTTTTCTCCCTAGTTGTATAAACCCTAATAGCGAAGGATACGTACAAACCCATTTAAGATCTTTTCAAGAAAGTTTGACTATCGTGTTTTAAGAAATCGTGAAATTAGAGTTGTGTGTACTAGAAGTGATAATGTACGTGTAAATTATGGAGAATTGGTACTAGGGTTGATGAAGTGAAGAAATTAGGCACACAAGAACACAAGAAAAGATGGATCACGAGAGTACTTCGTAGTCAAATTGGTGAAAAAGTTTGAAAAAGAAACGTCCATCAAATTTCAATTAGAATCTTTGAAGATTCTAATTGTTTTAGGACTTCAAAATCAACTTACTAAACCTATAAAACTAGCCTCTAGAACGGTTGTCGTTTTAGTTGGGTTTAATTGACTTAATAAAGTTCGTAGTCAAGCGTAGTTGACTTTTAATGCATCGATGTAATCAAAGTTTAAAGGTACTGTTAGGTGTAAACGAAAATGTCAAAATTTCAATTTTGTAAGAATGTAAGAAAATTTATCGATAATGTTAAGAAGACCTGTGTTGGCTCGTGGGAATAATCTTCGCTTTAAGAAGTATGTCAGAATCATCTCGATATGCAAGTTTAATCAAGTTCATGCCCTAAATAAAAATGATTTTGCTCAAGTACTCCTCTCTTTTATTTTCCTCGTTACCTAGAAATTTCTTTACTACGCATGTAATAGCTCAAACCTACCGCTAATAGATATTGTCTGCTTTGACTCGTTACATATCACCATGTGCTTCATGGTTCTAACACACGTCTACAATGGAGAGAGTCTAGCCCTACTCTGATCAGTGTCTTGCACCGTCCAGTGGCAGACTCTAATACCATTTGTAACAGCTCAAACTCACCGCTAACAGATATTGTCTACTTTAGCGTATCGTCGTCAGTCTCACAGTTTTAAAACGTGTCTACTAGGAAAAAAATTTCACACCCTTATAAGAAATGTTCGTTCTCCTCTCGAACCGATGCGAGATCTCACAATGCAAGCCCTCCATGGGATATAAGAGCATGTTACATTTAAAAAGAATAATATTATCTCAGTGAATATGATACTAATCATAATTCTAAGGATCAATACTTAACTCATTGCCGGCGGGAATGGTTGAACTTAAAAACCATATGTAACAAAGAGTTAATTAATACTTAAATGTTTACGATGCATAATACAAAGTTAAGAGACCATATATTATGTGTGACACGTTCAATCGAATTATATTTTAATGATTCTATATCATATTTTAAGGATAAATATAGTGACGAAAGTTGCTTAACATCGATTGAACGAATAGCAAAGTCAATATTCACCTCGAGTTTTTAAAAAATAAAAATAATAGTTATGTTGTAAAAGAAACCAATAATTGGTTGCTTGGTCTAAGTAATTATGGGGAATGGTCAATTAATTAGTTGGGAAGCTCTAAGTTTGGACCAAAAAAAAAAAAAAAAAAAAAAAANAAAAAAAAAAAAAAAAAAAAAAAAAAAAAAAAAAAAAAAAAAAAAAAAAAAAAAAAAAAAAAAAAATCAACTCTTTTTAATATTAATAAAACATTCAAACAATAAACTTTTTTTAATCGCAAGTTGCAAGATATATATATATATTTAATATTTTCTAAACAATAAAAATAATATTGGATTAGTGACTCGAGCAACCTGTATAGAGTTCGGGTTGAATTATCAGGTTATTTTTTAAATTATTTTAAAAAAAAATCTCCTTATCCACAGTATATATTACATTAATAATTAAAATCTCATAAAGTTCAATATCAAACATTCAGAAGTCATAATATATCACTAACATCGGTTACGTCAAATATTTTTATTTTTTATAATAATATTAGAAGTTGGGGTAGGGCTGAGTTGGATAGTAACCCTATTTTCGAGGTAGTCTGGTCTGACTTGAATTTTTGGTTTTCTAAAATTCAACCCAACTCAACGAGTAAATTTTTTTTAACCCAACTCAAATTTTATGATTTTGGCTAGATAGTCTGGGTTGATATATAAAATTTAAAATCTAAATTAGAAAAGAATTAAAAAAAAATTAAAAAATTAAAAAAGAAAATTTGATTCCCACCTTCCACCACTAAGTAAATGCCAACTCATTCATAATTTAAAAAAATTATACAAATGCCCCTCATCTTATATTATTTACTATTTAAACCATAGGGCATCATGGGCTAGATGTGAAATTTAATCCCCAACAAAGGGACACCTTAGTGCCTCAACAACCAAAATTTTGTATTAATAATAATACAAAAAAGTAAAAATTAAAAACTTATTTAAACATTCCCGGACAGACATAACAATATTATTTACTCGTCCTAAACTGCCTTTAAAGATCACCGACATAGAATTATAATTATTTTATTTGTTATTATATCTTTAAATTCACTCTCATTCAATTGAGTCTCGGTCTATTCATGTACCCTTCTTTTAATGGGTCTGTTTTTAATTCATTTATTTAATTTTTTTTTATATATAAAAAGTTTCAATCATTATTATTGAAGAAGAATAGGAGTAATTTTGATTGGGGAATTATGATGTTGGCTGAAAAATTCAAGCCATTATTTTTCAATATTCCCATTTAAAATTCTATTAAACATAATAAAATTTGTATTTTTTTTAAATAAATAAATAATTATTGTTTGATTTTGACATATATTTTATTTTCAAAAGCTTATATTTCCATTCCTCTCACTATCATAAGCTGTCTCGCATTTTCTTTTTCTTTTACAAAATATATATTTAAGTCTTTTTCCTCATTATGGTAAATAATGGATGATCACCATTATTTTCTACTTAAAATTATTGTTATATAAATTTTAAATGCAATAATATCCTTTTTTTTATTTACTAATAATAACATTATTCTACCTAATATTAAATACGTGTCTAATTTTTCATTAAATAAAGCTTTAAATGAAAAAAAATGATTTTTTTTTGTTGAATTAAAAAAATTTGATAATATATTTTAATTAGCGTTTATGACTAAAATTGATCGATAATTCAAACATTTAAAAAGACTTGACAAGAGGGCGACAAAGATGTGGCAACTTAATATAAGAAGTCAAAGTGACATTATGAGTATTGAGTTTGGTAGCCTCACGCTTGGTTTTGCTTTTATTGTAATTTACAACGTTATAATGATGTTTAAGTGACATTTTTGTATTTTGTCTCAGAAATACACTTAAATTTTGAAAAAATTTTAAAAAATATTTTTATCTTAGTTTTGAGAAAACTGTTAGTATTTTGTTTCAAAAATATATTTGAATTTTTAATAATGTTAAAAAAAATACCCTTGAACTTTAAAAAATTTCATTAATACCTTTCAAAATTTTAAAACGTTTTAAAAGTACTCTGGAAAATTTTAAAATAGAATCACCGCTCTCGACCTATATTAAAAAAGGTTTGAAAATAATTTTTTTTTTGTCGATATATATAGATGAAAATCATATCATTTCCATAAAAAAAAAAAATGTATTAATTTGAAACGTGGTAGTTAACGATTTCATCCGTACCAATAATGATAACAAAAAAATTTTAACAAGTTCGGAGGTGTTTTTGAAATTTAAAAAACTTCAAAAATATTTTTAAAACTTTTTTACAAATTTCGAAAACACTCTTAAATAGTAAAAAAAAAATATTTTTATCGTGGAGACGGTTAACATCACATTTAAAAAATACTCATAAACTTTCCGGAATAACAATAAAAAGTTTAGAGATAATTTATGAAGTATAATAGACTATTTAAATTTTTTTATAACGATTCACTTTTAAAAATGAGACTTTTGAAAATTTAAAGATAATTTTGAAACAAAATATTAATGATAATATTTTTGTATCCATTTTTTAAATTTTTTAAAAAAATTAAGAATATCTCTAAATAAAAATTAAAATAAAATTTATGAGTGTTTTTATTAATTTAGAATTAAGGAAAAAAACAAAATAGTAGATGACATGCGGACGAAAGAATGACGTAAATAAGAGAAAAATATATATTAAAGAAAAAGAAAGTGAATTACGCGTCAGTTTAAGAAGAAGCCATTTGTAATAAATACCAACTGACTTTTTATTTATTTAATAATAATAATTAATATTATTATTTTAATTTAGGAGATTTTGGATGTGGTCCGAAAGTGATAGCGCACTATACCATATATAAAGAACTATATATTTAATGTATTCCCACATTTTCACACGAAGCAAGGAAAAAGACATTTAATACCAAACTATATTAATTATTATTTTTAAAAACCTAAATATATTTCATAAATTTAAAAAATTAATCCCAACCAACTCATTTTTTATTCTCATTTATTTCTTAAATTAAAAATGTGCCCTTTTGGGAATTGAGTAGGTACGTCTTATTTTTTATTTTATTTGATGATGATAAAATATTTATTTATTTTACAAAAACCTTCACTATGAACGTCACAATTATATTATTACATTTTTTTTTAAATAATTACTATATTTTAATTTAAAATATTATATAAAATGACGTGTTTAACCAATTTTGAAATGTTTTATTTTTACTTTTAAACTTTGAATTTTGTCTTAAAAAAAATTAAGGTTGTTAATACAGGCATGACATGACTAATATATGCAGAAACCATTTATTTAAAATATTGACACTGCCCGTATGTTATCTCACTCATGTTTATCATTTGTAACATCATTCACTTAAGTGGNTTTTTTTTTTTTTTTTTTTTTTTTTTTTTTTTTTTTTTTGCTCGTTTTTACTTTTGTTTGCCTGTTTTTCGTCCTGATTCCAATGCTAGCCTTATTTTTAGTGAACAATTGAACTCGGGAAAGGACGTGACAATCAAATAAGTAACCAAACGGATTCTAGGAAGTAATAGTTGTAGGGATTGCTTGGATTTGCATGCATGCTAGTAAAACTAAACCGTAGGTGGATAGATTTGGTATGAACAGAGCCTAGGATGGTTGGATAAGAATGAGAATAGTCACACTCGTTATTGGCATGGCTCACTTATTACTTACATGATGCAATGGACTGCTTTTCTACTACTTGTACATAGTTATACCGAAACAGATGATGAGAATTTGTGTATCTGCGTTCTAGGTGCTTGATGGATGTTATCACCTCATTCGTTCTTCGATTCCTTTCCAACGACGTTCTTGCAGCACTTGCTCTGGTGTGCTTTCTCTCGTGGGTCGTAACGGCAAGAAATACTACACAAAAAGATGGTCATAAGGAGAAAAGAACTGAAAGTTACTACCTATACCAACAAAGTGCACATTCCTTTCATGATTGTCTCCGAAAGGACTAATATATTCCACATTCCAATAACATATTTTCATCGTTTCCTTGTTTTGTTATTGAGTTGAACGAGTTAAGATAAAGCTATAAGAACAGTCAAAGTCAACTAAAGTACAAACAAACAAGATACGATAATTTCTTTACCAGACGTGGAGGTATATTGACTTAATCCAAGCTTTCACATTGACTAAGAGTGTACAAAGAAAAACTTTAGTTTTAAGTTCCTTATGAGATAGAATCCCCAACCATTCTTTCAACACAAACCACTACTTTGTCGCTAAGTTCCTTCTTTTGTCCATGCTTTTTTAGCTCTTACATGTCGTCAAGTCAACGAATGTAATCGAATAAAAATTGCCTATTATTACTAGACAAGTGCTCATCTCAAATTGTTGCGTTTGTGTTTCATGAGTTTGTATGTCATTACCCTAATAATGACACTTTGGAAATCTCGTAGCTCACTAGGCTGCTTCAATGCTTAACCCTTCCGTCTACTAGGCCTCGCGAGATCACTTGACTCACACGTTTTGTGCTAAATTAAGGACTATGAGAGTGCCTAATTGTTGTGTTGTGAGCCCCAACAATGACACGTGTTGTGTGCTAAATTAAGGACTATGAGACTTAATCATAATACCCTAGAACTCTCGTACATCCCAAAGGGAAAGATATCTAGTTAAGCCAGGTAGTACATCCTACTTACGAACCACAAGATGCTATGACAATGTCACTATGAAGGATACGAGATAACCTTACACCATGACCGATAGACAGACAATTAGTGATATGATTGATAAGCTCCAAACATGACTACCAAATGAGCTCCATAGGGTTAGACATGTCGTTCGTGCTATTTTATCTTTCTTACATATAATACTTGAGATATCAGGTGATAACAATGACATGAAAGAACAGGGTGGCTACCGAGTCTATTAAGTTTTTTTTTTTAAATCTTTTAATTTTATCGAAATAATAATTTTCCAAGCTTAACTTAATATAAAAAATAACAATTAATAAATAATGGAAAAAATACACAAAAGTGTACCAAATTCCAATTTTAGCTTTAATACTTAAAAATTAAAAAAACATTTGAACAAAAATGTCCACAAAAAAAGATTTGATGGATAATTAAATATTTTAAGACAGAGATATTTTGTATAATCCAACATTATTAATATATTTCCTTGGAAATTTATTGTACTTGATTTTTCATCATCCTCAACGCCAACATTTTTTTAATAAAAAATAATGACTTTATTTAACTTATTATTATTATTATTATTATTATTAAATAATTCCTATCATTAGTTTGCATTTTTTATTCACAAAGTCATTTACTTAACTCAGTCAAATGGATTAATTAAAAGTTTATTAAATTAATTAGTGATAATTATATATTTATATTTATATATGTGTAAAAATCCTCATTTAAAAAAAAAATTATATATAAAAAAACAAAGCTTTAACGTCATTATCTATTATAATTTTCCAACTCACGTGAATCTTTTAATATATTTTTATATAACAAATTGGTTAGGTGAATTATATAATTAGTTTATTTTTATTGTTTTTTAAAAATTTTAATTTAATTTTTAGTGGATAATATTGTTCATTACCATTTTTTTCTTTATGGAGTTTTTATTTAAGATTAAGAATTCGAATTTCTGACCTCTTGATTATTTTTTATTTTATTTTAATATATTAATTTGGTTGAATTTAAAAAATTAATCTTTATTATTTAAACGGTAATAAAATTCAATATGCATTTTAATTATAGGTTGATCATATCAAAACATATCGACCAGACCCTTCTTTGTTTCATTAAGGATGTTTTATTTTATCAATTATGGAAGTTGAACATCGTTTCGAAAACCACGATTTCGTTAGTTTCGGTAAAAGAGAAACGAGACAACTTTTTATTTGGTAATTCAATCGTTTAGATATGAAAATTTCTCTATCATATGAATTAGAAAATTTCGAAGTCATCGGAAAATATTACATCTGATATTATAAAGTTTATGAATTCGAAGCGAACACGATCGTGATTTCTTTAAGAATTATCGATGATAAAATCCCAATCACCAAGCTCATCCTCCAAAAGCTCATCCACTAAGCCATTTTCACAAATATTTGGCCATTCAAATTCAGGGAACTCATTCACCAAATCTTGAAGCAAATTGGCTGCTGATTCCGAGTGTGAGCAAAATGAAGAAGAGGATGAGGGGGTGGAAGAGGAAGGGGTTGAGGTTGTTGATGAAGAAGAAGAAGCACATGGGACTCCAACTTCTCGTAGCGGCTCGATTAGTGACACGTCTTCTTCCGTGCAAAACCCATCTACGAGTAAGTCCATCACGTCGGTTTCATCGATCACCGTCTCTTTATCATGTTCTTCCAATGCTCGTGACGGTGATGGCGATGGAGATGGAGGAGATTGTTGTTGTCGAGACTTCTGGTCGTTTTGATGAGCCAAATGGGCGTTGTCAGAAAGTTGAGAAACGGGCTTGTGTGTTTGAGGATCGATTCCCATCTTTTTTAGCTTTTTCTTTATGTGGGTGTTCCAGTGGTTTTTTATCTCGTTGTCTGTTCTTCCCGGAAGATGAGAAGCAATTTTTGACCACCTATCCAAAAAAAGAGTAAGCGAGTTAAAACCCGTTAATAAAAGGACAAAATGTCAAAATTGCCCCTAGTTTTGAGAAGAAAAACAACATGCCATCCATGATTACACCACATGACTCTTCCTTTCTCTCTCTCTCTCTTAATTTCTCTTAAAAAAAGAACAAAAATTCAATCAAATAATTACCTATTACCCATTTGAGAATGAAGATCAATGACCATTTTCTCCTCATATTCCGACAAGAGGCCTCGTTTCAGATCAGGCCTAAGGTAATTAGTCCATCTAAGTCTACAACTCTTCCCACATCGCAACAATCCTGCAAAACCCCAAAACATAGCTCAACGGGTTAGACACAGGTATCGTCTAAACGGAACGATTTCAGGAGGGTCGGGAATCGAGACCTGCAAGTTTAGGGACAGCCCTCCAACAGCATTGACCATTGGTGTGGAGGAAGGTGATGAGCTTCTTGTCCTCTTCAGCAGTCCATGGCCCTTTTTTCAACCCAACTTCATCACAACAAGGTTGCCTTCCCATAATTCTAAATTCTCTGTTTAATTTCCTAGAGAGAGAAGAAGCAAATGAAGAGAGAGAAGAATTTATAAACTCTTAATGGAACTAACATTTATGTATATATATATATATACACACACACATATAGATGGATATATATGGAGGGAGCACTTTGGCCTAGCTAATGATGCCAGGTGGCAACTTCCTTTTTCTTTTTCCACAATAAAATTAAATAATTCATATACTCTCGAATTTCTCTTTTTTTAAGGTTTAATCTTGAAATTTTCTGTGCGGAGACTTATGCATGCTCTGGTTATAATTTAGTGAATAAGATACTAATTATACTCCGACTAATTGTAAACCACTCCATTATTACTGCCTGTAGCTACTGTTGATGATGAAAGTCCCACGTCGACTAATTTAGAGAATGATCATGGGTTTATAAGTGAGGAATACTAACTCTATTGGTATGAGGCCTTTTGGGAAGCCCGAAACAAAGCCATGAGAGCTTATGCTCGAAGTAGACAATATCATACCATTGTGGAGAGTCGTGTTTGTCTAACATGGTATTAGAGTCATGCCCTAAACTTAGTCGTGCTAATAGATTGATAAATGCTCAAAAATCGAACAAAGAACTCCAAAAGAAAAGGAGTCAAACCTCTTCGAAGGCAGTCAAAAATGGCTAAGACTCCAAAGGAGTCGAGCCTCGATTAAGGGGAGGCGCACTTTGTTCGAGGGGAGGTGTTGGATGATGAAAGTCCCACATCGACTAATTTAGGGAATGAAGATTTTCCACTGTATTTAGAACAGTAGCTCGTGAATTAAATGAATATCTCTTATGTTTTGTTTACCTTATATGAATGATAATCGTATGTTAAGGAGAGAGTAAGATAGGGGATAGGTGACTAACTTTTTATTATTTTAGGAAAGTTTTGGTTGTATTTAGTGAATGAATACCAAAGCATATACTTAAAAAAAGAACTTAAACATTAAAACATCACTAAATACAAAGTTCTTAGAAAAAATTGAAAAAATGTAGATTGTTTTGTTTTGGATCATCTGCTTGGCAGAAGCGGACAGTACACGGATAGAACATCGTGGCCCCCGATCCAGGTTTGCCTGTTGCACAAGTTTCTTCCTCTTCTTCTTCTTCTTCCTCTTCTTCTTCTTCTTCTTCTTCTTCATTGCTATCTCTTTCTTCCTA
This sequence comes from Cucurbita pepo subsp. pepo, assembly GCF_002806865.2. Lineage (NCBI taxonomy): Eukaryota > Viridiplantae > Streptophyta > Magnoliopsida > Cucurbitales > Cucurbitaceae > Cucurbita > Cucurbita pepo. The sequence goes on from NC_036638.1 coordinate 16,977,362, forward strand.
ATTAACTTCCGGAATTTCCATTTTTCAGCTTCTTTTGTTGCTCAGTAATCAAGAATTCTTCACCGTTTCAATCTGCCTCGGGGTTTCCGCAAATGGGTTTCTTCGATTCCATCCTTAATTGGCTCAGGAGGTACGATTTTTATCCTGCCCTACTTTTCCTGTTCTTGAATTTTGTTATTATTATGATCTTCTTTGCTTGGTGGCTGAGAAAATCAAGGGTTGATTGTTATTAGTTTGTTGAACGAGAAAATTGTCGGCTGAGTTGGGATTGCTGCGTTTATTATTTTAAATTCGAATATGGGTCTCTTGTTTGATATTAATTTATAGCGAAGGTTCATTAGAAATACAATATTGTGCTGTTCGTTTGATCTTCAATTGAGAATATTATGCTAGTTTGAAGTTTGAATATTCAATCCTTCGTGTGGAGAGGCACAGCCGTTCAAGATTTATAGATTTGTTAGTTGAAAATGGACAACTGGGTCCCCTGCACAATTTGATATGTGGTTTACTCTGAAGTTGAGATTGCATGTACGCTTGAGATTTTTGATGTAGTTTCCTTTAACACAAATATTGACTGTAGAACAAATGATGACAGAACAACTAATGAGCTCTTTTAATACTTCCGTTGAGATTGAGTTGGCTTCAGGCATGAAAAATAGAGGCTGGCCCTAATAGTGGGAGTTTCTGTTCATACAGCTCGAAACCGTTCTTAGATACCCCTGAAGTTATGCTGTGGAAGACTCGATCGAGTTTGTTTTCTTATGATTGTTGTGAAGGGGGCTGTTCTAAGCTAGGATCTTTTTTTAATGCAATTATTACAATTATATTGGCTGTTTTCTGCCTTGGATCCCAACTTCTATATATTTAGGGATGACCCTGTGGTTGTTTTGTGTGCATACATTGTTAGGAATCACGAACCTCTACAATGGTATGATATTGTTCACTTTGAGCATAAACTTTTATGGCTTTACTTTAGGTTTCCCCAAAAGCCACGTACCAATGGAGATGTATTCCCTACTTATAAACCCATAATCAACTCCTAAATTAGCCGATGTGGGACTCCTCTCCCAACAATCCTTAACAATCCTCCCCTCAAACAAAGTACACCATAGAGTCTCCCCTAAAGTCTATGGAGCCCTCGAACAACCTCCCCTTAATCGAGGCTCGACTCCTTTTCTTTGGGGCCCTCAAACAAAGTACACTTTTTGTTCGACACTTGAGTCACTTTTGATACCATGTTGTGAATCACGAACCTCCACAATGGTATATGATATTGTCCACTTTGAGCATAAACTCTCGTGGTTTTGCTTTTGGTTTCCACAAAAGGCCTTATATCAGTGGAGATATATTCCTTACTTATAAACCCATGATCAACCTCTTAATTAGTCGATGTGAGACTCCTCTCCCAACAATCCTCAACATATATAATTTTCATACATCTCAGAGTCATCTAGCCACTTTTATTGCCTTTCATAGTTTTGTGCTGGAATCCCAATTTTTAGCATAGTTATTGTCTTAATCCAGCTTCCATTATCATGGCTAAAGCGTTTCGACTTCTTTGTGAAGGAACGAAAGCATTGTCTTCATCCTTGCTTTGCTAGCTCTGTAGAATCATGAAACGCCCCTTGCTACATAGTTGAGCTAACCTTTTTTGTTCATTGATAGAGAACAGTTTTTCATATGCTTAATCTTATTGAACATCTGAAGGAAGCTGTTTTTTGCTACTATTTGAGACTTTTGGGAGTTCTTTCCAATCTTATAGTCTTGTCTTGTGTGCCTGTTTGTCAGCCTGTTCTTCAAACAGGAAATGGAGCTCTCACTTGTAGGCCTCCAAAATGCTGGGAAGACATCTCTTGTCAATTCTATTGCCGTAAGAAAATGCAAATTTCGACATCCTTTTTTTTGTATGTGAATGGCCTTTTGTTCTTCTCTGATCTTTTATGAATTTTACAGACAGGGGGCTACAGTGAGGATATGATTCCAACTGTGAGTGTGTTCTTCTATCATGTTCGTTGTTTATGCTCTTGTAATTGATTGAATGTATCTTATGATCTTCACTTGATGTTCTGATAACCAGGTTGGGTTTAACATGCGGAAAGTTACAAAGGGCAATGTAACAATTAAACTTTGGGATCTTGGAGGGCAAAGGAGATTTCGTACGATGTGGGAGCGATATTGCCGTGGCGTGACTGCAATTGTGTAAATATCCCAAGTCTCTAACCCTCTCTCCTTGCTCGATTTTAGCTATATTTGTTAGCATTGTTACTTTAGCTGAGAACATGGCTGATTGTTAGATATCACATCCTTTTATTCTGCCTTTCCTGTCTTTGTTGAATTGATCTCTTGCTTTTGATAACTAGAAATCGCCCTTGCTGGAATAATGAGTTTTCACGAAACAAACCAAAGAAAACAAAATTTAAATCAATCCATATTGTTTCTATGAGATCCCATATCGGTTGGGGAGGAGAACGAACCATTCTTTAAAAAGGTGTGGAAACTTCTCCCCAGCAGACGTGTTTTAAAAACCTTGAGGGGAAGCCCGAAGGGGAAAGCCCAAAAGAGGACAATATTTGCTAACTGTAGGATTGAGCTGTTACAAATGGAATCAGTGCCAGCGAGGAGGCTGAGCTCCAAAGGGGGGTGGACACGAGGCGATGTGCCAGCGAGGACGCTGAGCCCCGAAGGGAGGTGGATTGTGAGATCCCACATCAGTTGGGGAGGAGAACGAAACATTCTTTATAAGTGTGTGGAAACCTCTCCCTAGTAGATGCGTTTTAAAAACCTTGAGGGGAAGCCCGGAAGGGAAAACCCAAAGAGTGGTGGGCTTGATCCGTTATAGTTTCTCTGCTATCATAAGGAAAGTTCCCTGCAACTATATGAGTTGAGTTGCAGGTGCTGCTATTGGCTCTTGTTTCGAACCTTTTTTGCATTAATACTAACATATAGAGATAATAAAAACTCTTCTAACTCTTTTGTGAGGCCTGGATTAGTATGCTATCAGTATCCAACGTCAGTGTTCTATACTGTTCTCTAGTTAGGGTTGACTTGCAGAAGATGTTTGCTTTTAGGACCTCGGCAATGATAATAACATTCTAGGAACTATTTTCATTGTGAATATATATCATCCCTGCTGTTAACATTGTTTACTGAATGTTGAATTAACATACCTATTTCGTATACGTCAACCTATTTGATATGATATGTCAGAAAAACGGCGGAAAGAAGTAGCAACTTGACAGATAAGGTGACGCGGTCTATAAAAAGGATTTGGCCTCTCGCCGTGCCATTTTATTTGTCTAGTTGTCTACCTCCCCAAGTCATTTTCCGGTCGTGTGGTATCAATCAGCTAACTGATAGATCGTAAATAGAACTAGTATGATATCGAAATGTAAGAGATAGAAGGACGACAAGATCAAGCCAAGTAATTCAAGGTACTTGAACCCTTCCCGTCCGCTCTCTCACTAAAGCCTAGACCATTGAAACAATTATAGTGAATTTCACTGTAATGGCCCAAGCCCACCGCTAGTAGATATTGTCTTCTTTGCACTTTCCCTTTTGGACTTCCGCTCAATGTTTTTAAAATGCGTGTGCCAGGGAGAGGTTTCCACGCCCCTATAAAGAATGCTTTATTCTCCTTTGGTTATAAAGAATGCTTCGTTCTTCTCCTCAACCGATGTGGGATCTCACATTCATCCTTCTAATGCATTCTATAACATTCTATAACGTTTGATCCAAGTTGAAGAACTAAATCTAAAGATTAACCCCTTTTTTTTTTTGTTTGGTCTCTGTTCTGATGGTGCAAGATCAGGTATGTAGTTGATTCTGCTGATAGAGATAGCGTTCCTATATCAAGAAGTGAGCTCCATGAGCTCTTAACAAAACCTTCATTAAGTGGTATTCCTCTGCTTGTTCTGGGCAACAAAATTGACAAGTCAGAAGCACTTTCCAAGCAGTCACTGGTTGATTTGTTGTGAGTCCCGGATACTATACCGATCGCTATCTGTTAATGTTGAAATATACTTTTGTTGATAATCTTTTCGGGTTTGTTCCTGCAGAGAACTTGAATCGATTCGTGATAGGGAGGTATGCTGCTACATGATCTCTTGCAAAGATTCGATAAACATCGATGTTGTGATCGATTGGCTCATCAAACACTCGAAAACAGCAGGATGATCGGTTTTATGCGTAGTTTTGTTTAGCTAAAGAAGAGTCATGAAGATTCAAAGCTGTAATGTGTAGAGAGTTTGAAGTTTATACAGCTTAGCTATTCATGTTTGTTTGTTTGTTTAAAAGAACATAGTACTTCCGCCATGCTGTCTATACTTCTTCCTTCTTTAGAAACGAAAAATATTTGTCAGGGTCTACCATGGAAGATCAGATACCTTTTGACCAATCCGTTGACTTTTGAAAGTTATGTTGACTTTTGAAAGTTATGTTGACTTTTGAAAGTTCTTATTGCCCCCTTTGTGGCAAATGAAAGAGATGGACTCGTGAGCCAATTGAATCAACGGTGTTGTCTAGCTATGAACTTCTACTATTGTATCGAGTCTAGGTCAACTACTAAATATTTCTACTTGAGATAGGTCAACTACAAGACCGATATGAGCTCAATTGTTTGGTCTTCTTTAATCTTTGTAGACTGCTAATAGAGATTGACTTTACTTATTTTGGTTCGTTTTCTCGGTGAGAAGTTTCATGTCAAGAAAATATGAGCTCACATGCATTCAAAGCAACAAAGCCTGTATAAAGAAATCAATGTCGTATAAAAGTTTCCTTGAGCACTTTGAGACAACAATTAAATAAAAATTAAGTTATTCAATGAAATTGTTATCGAGGAAGATCGAAAAATGTGTTTATAAAAGTTAGAAGTTCAAACGTTTATCGTTATTAAATTAAACAAAAAATAAGTGAGGATAAAAGTACAAAAGTCTACACAAGAAATAGAGTGCCAAAATAGGTGGTAGATTATATGACATGTTGAAAAGATTACACTACAGATAATTTTACAGATATCAACACGATTAACCCTACCTGATAGTAAAATATACAAAAAGATCCAACCAAGACACTAACACTGCTATAATTCTTCCACTTGAATAGAAAAACCACAGTGACATCGTTTTGTCAGTACCAAACTTTTCTCATCAAACGTCTGATCCTCTAACAAGAACACATGCTTATGATCTTCTTGATTGACAAAAGATGGAGCATCGATGTTAGCTTTACTTACATTATTCTGCTGGAGCTGGCACTCGACTGGTTCTGTATCGTCTTTACAAGAAGGAATATCTACATTTCCCTTGTCGTTCGTGCCCCGAATCTCAGTCACCACCTGCTGTGATGGATTCTCATCATCCCCATAACGACTGTTCAACCTTTGCCGGGTCAAAATGGATGAAAGAAGCTGATACCATCTTGAAATTGCTTGTTTTTCTCTCTGTCTTCTCTCTTCAGCCTCTCTTCTCTCGGATTCCTCAGCGTATGCCTGTATATCAAACAAATATGTTGAGTTGAAAAATACCCAAGATGAAGTTATCATAAAACTGGAGCTCTAATGGGAGATCGGTTTTTATCTCTACATATGATGGTTCAAAATTAGGAGGAAATGGAAGGAGTAGATTTAGAAGTGAAGAAAGAAAATACAAGTTTGTCCAAGTCCACCGCTAGCAAATATTGTCCTCTTTGGGTTTTCCCTTTCAAGCTTCCTCTCAAGGTTTTTAAAACGTGTATGCTAGGGAGAGGTTTCCACACCCTTATAAAAAATGTTTCGTTCTCCTCCCCAACCGATGTGGGATCTCATAATCCACCCCCTTTAGAGCCCAGCGTCCTCGCTGACACTCGTTCCCTTCTCCAATCGATGTGGGATCCCCCAATCCACCCCCCTTCGAAACCTATTGTCCACCTCCCGTCAGGATTCAACATCCTCACTGGCACATCATCCGGTGTTTGGCTCTGATACCATTTGTAATGGCTCAAGCCCACCGCTAGCAGATATTGTCCTTTTTGGGCTTTCCCTTTCAAGCTTCCCCTCAAGGTTTTTAAAACGCATCTGCTAGGGAAAGGTTTCCACACTCTTATAAAAGAATGTTTTGTTCTCCTCCTCAACCAATGTGGGATCTAGTCACTAAAATGTTGAAAATAATTGAACCCAGAAAAATAAAAAGTTCTAGCATATGATCAGAATGTACCATCCTAATTATCTTGGAAATGATAAAGGGAAATACCAACCTCTAATATCACACGTTTAAACTCAGAACAGACAACAATGCCGTCATAGATAGGATATGATCGACCATTTCGAAATTCAAAGCCAACCATTGCAGGTGCATAATCAATTTCCAGCTTCTTAGCAACATTGAATACCCTGGGCAATCTAATATGCACAGTTCCTGGTGGAAGGCACTTCTCAGACCACACATCCACTTGACCACGCTCATTCTGTAAGTTAGAATGCAACAGTTAGCTTCTGATGAAAATTATTATTAAAAGACAAAGGAGACAAATGAAATGCATGGACCGTTCTCTTGTTCATCAATTTCTTAAATAAACAATTGTTAAGAAAGATCTCAGAAGTCAGAAGAAAGTTCACATCCAATATCTTGAGCACCCCAAGCAAACCAGTTTACACAAAGGATTTAGTGCGAAGGCTTTAAATATGCAAAGATCACTAGGCGTCCCAATCAAAGCAAGTGCATTCATTATTATGAATCAGAAATAATAGAAAATAAAAATAAAATAGAATATAGAAAAACTCACTTTCGGCACAACCCCGTTTATAGCACGAGGCAATTGCAATGGCTCTAATTGCCACTTCCCATAGAGTTGAATGACTCCTTGGGAATCACCCTGATCAAAGTCATCAGTTTCAGACTCTCGTACTTTGATTTTCTTTAAGGAACGTTTCAACTCCTGAAACCAAATAACCTCAAGTATGTAATTAAAATAGAGGGAGAAGAATTGAAGTGTAGACTAATCAAACCTTAGCAGGTAGTTCATTGGATTTAACTTGCAGCCCCTCACGCAGCCACTTTTGCTTTGTCTGAAGCGTTTGGACACATGTTCTAGGGTAAACTGGATGTCCAGAACAAAAACCCAGAACAGGGCCCTTTGGATGAAGCGTCTGATACTTGGTAAGCCATTTTTCAAGGGCATATAAACGGTGGTTTTTGTAGGCCTGCAATTCAAACAGCATATACCTTATTGAAGCTATAATTATAATCTAGATGCCAGGCATAATTTGAAAAAAGATATTATCATCCACCTGCTGATTTGTTGGAAGAGGTTCAGTGAGAGCCCGAGTTTCTAATTCAATATCCTCCAGATAATCCTTTGTCGCAACAAATTGATTACCCAAAGAAGAGTTTCGATCAGTGTCAAGCTCTTCTGACACATTGTGATCTGAATTCCCCGCCAAGTTATCATCACTTGCAAAAGTTTTCTGCTTCAAATTTTCTGATAAACCTGACATTTTTACTTGATTGTGTTCAATCAAGTCATCATTGCAGCCATTCTCCAAGAAACCAGTACCCCCCGTGGCTCGTGCTTCAAGTGTCCTTAATGGTGCCAATACACTGTCCCACCAAAGAGTATCAATCCGTTTTTTTTCTATCTTGTACCACTTCATACAATATCTGCATATAAGATGATAGGGAAGTAACATATTATTTTATAGTATTGGAAAATCCTTGCAATCGAAATAATTGGCCTCAAAGGCTAGAGTTCTGAAAACCATAATTTCGATGTCGTAACACTGAAAAAATCCTAATCCTGGAAACACCACAAACATTGTGGCTCTAGGAGCTAACATCACTTATATACAAGCATGCATTTCCTCAGTACAGTACTTTTGTTGCATTAAGCATGTCTCCAAATGTGAATCTATTCCCCACTCTGTTCGTGATAGTTAGTTACAAAATTTTGACATTGCATTACAAAATGAATGCAATTACCATCGTTAGACCGTGATAGCCATTTGAAGAAAGTAGCTGCAGCTTGAGTACATGTATCGCGAAAGGTGCAGCTTAAGTACGTGTATTATAAAAGATCTATAACACCCACTAAAAAATTTCAGAACCACAAATTTTAAATAATAATAGTCGGTAGACTACGCAAACTTAATTCGATTCCATTTTAGCAATTCACCCCACATTCTAAACTTCTAATAACAAAGCGTAATGGGATCCTGACTACAAAGCATGATGCCATCGTTGAAAAAGCTGGAGGTAGTTTCCAATTTTAATCATCTCTCACTCTGCCTTGTTCCTGCTAATCATGTAAAAATTCTAGCAAAAGTCTCCTGGTAACAACGCTCAATAAACAAACCCCCCAGTCTTTGCCCCTTCAATGAAAGCCTCGCCTCGTTGTAGGTAAATTGGTAATAGGAAGAAAACATGCATAAACATCAAATAATAATGGAGAAAAAAGAGTAAAAATTAAGGTTTTCAAGACAGGGTATGAAAAGAAAACCTGCGAGTCACATCTTTAGCACCAAGCCCAGAAAAGGCAACCACATATCTCAAAGATGTTTTGCATGCAGCAGCTAAATCCTCTACTTTGTGCTCCCCATCAACAACCATATTTACAGCATCAACGTGTACCCACCTACCCGTCAAGTTTTCTGCATTGCAGTATACTTCTGCCCAATACAAGGGCGATCCTACTTTACTTGAACCAATAGCAGTGGAGATTCCACGGGAAGAAGAGGCAGATTCTTCATCAACAATTCTTTTCAGTTTTTTTGGTGAAGGGAACTTTGAAGAAGGCACGTTTGAGTAATTTGTGCTAGAATTTCTAGGTGCAGTCTCAACTTCTGTAGCTGAAAGAGCCATTTGTAACTGCATTTCAAACTCAATATCCCCCTTCCTCTTCAGTACCTGAGAGTTCTTAGAGGGGCAGGTTTCGGGGATATCGGGTTTTGAGTTGCTGCCAGAACTTGTGGTACAAGACAACTCATCAAGGACAAAAGTTTTCTTTCCTGATAAATTGATTGCATTGCTTGCACAATTACCACCAGAAGTAGATGTAAGAGAACTTCTATCAACCTGTTCTGCTTTATCGACCATCAAAGTTGAGTTCTTGAAAATGTTACTACTTGATACGCTAGTCCCTTCGCTAAAATAGTTAGATCTTTCAGCCTCTGGTTTTATAGAAGCAACATCCAAAATGGATACAAACCTGGAAAATGACAATATGGGAACTTATTGATCAATTAGTTCTTCAAAATGCAGATTACATTTAAAAACCATGGAATGCGGATAAATATAAAAGTGAAAGAAAAACATTCACTTGGCTAGAAGGAATGCACATTATAGCAGAAATCAACTGGGAAGTAAATAAGCGGGTAATGAACCAAAACAGCTTTCTTCCTTCCTTTATTTTTTTTTTTATTTTTTTTTTAAGGAAACAACATTCGACACATGGACAAAATGATAATGAAGGCTGAGGAAATCATCATCCAACCTAAAATTAAATTGCTGAAAGGTATCAACCCAGAGAACAGACAAGGACAGGTTACTGCATTCTAAAGCCATGACTCTATTTAATCAATACCAAAATGATAAATATGTGCCCAAGCAAACTCAAAATCATCAGCTTTGTCCTGAAAAGTTCCTTCACTACTATTACTTCCAGAGAAAGAAACCCATTTTGCTACTCAATCAACTTTAAGAGCTGCAAAAAGTTATTCAACTCAATCAACTGGCACATTTATCCACAATAATATCACTATCACCCTCTCAAATTTGAAGTCAAGCTTCTAATGAATTTCATGAGAGCTTTTCTTTGAAATTTTTTATCAGAATGAAAAAATAGAATCCTTCAAGAGAGGAAATTATGTTCATGGTGTGGGAATATATTGTTTTTGTCTTTATCCTGGAGCGAAATGTGCAAAACAACTTTTAGATGTGATTATTCTTTACCTTTGTGGTTATGGGAGGCCTTTCAATATCTTATTGGCACAAGTTAATGTTTTCTGCACTTTTTAGCAGTTTTTTCATTTAAGTAGTTTCGTAATATAAACATAATATTTTTAATACGCATCTCCAGGAGCTGGTAAGAACTCCAATCCTAGCATATTAAGAAATCCAAACAACTTGAACACACAAAAAAGTACAACTAGATTGCCACAGGCAAAGTACAAACATCTGTGGCATAAGATGGTGATATTTAAAAGCTTTCTAACTTGATAAGGACAACAAAAAAATATCACTATAAGCAGACGCATAGCATTTTTGAAGGTATAAACAAATAGAAGCATTAATAAGATAAGAACAATTAGTAAATAGATTTCAAAATTGAAAGCCCACCGGGCTGTTAGATCCAAAGCTCTAAAAAGCACCACGGTCAATGCAGCAATCTGAGGAAAAAAATAAATCATTAGTTAAGTTCTTGTAATTGTAAAAGCATAAATAATTATTAAAAGATGCACCATTAAAAAGATAAAGGGCTTTAAATATTTCTTTATGCAAACTCAAGCTTTCACTGAGAAAAAATACAAGGGGCATACAAAAGATAAAAACCGAGAAAAATGAGCCGAACTAAAACAAAAAGGAGCTTCAATCAAGAAAAATAAAACCTCAAGGATAATTACAAAATGCCTTAAACATGAGGCCCAAAGAGTGACGTGGAACCTAACAAGGGCCTACACATTTTCCTTAGACCCTTAAACCCCTCTAAATAATCTATTGTTCCTCTCAATCCAAAAATGCCAAAAACAAATTGCACAAACTCTAGCAAGCCACAAAAGAGAAGATGGAGAAGGAACTCCTTGATAATCGAGCAGCAATCCCTAGGCTTGGCTAAATGATAACCATGACAAAACATTATGGCCTTATCAAGATCATCGAGCGACAATCCTTAGGCCACAGCTCTGCAATAGGTGGTTAAGATACTTTGCCACCCCCCTACAAAGCATGAAACACTGCAGCCCTATCAAGCAAGTAAATTTCTTGAACACAATCCAGGTGTAAACTCTAGAACCTACCAAACAAAGAATTTAACCTTCTTTGAATTTTGACCTTCCACAGCAAAGCAAAGATCGTACAACTGGAAGGAGCAAGCTTTAAAGATGCATCAACGTTAGGGTGAAAGAGCAGTTACGCCTTTGTTCTGAGACTGAGAGTCTAGCATGGCAGCCAAGTATTTAACCATGACAATAGAGAAGTCGATGGAGCATTTGAGGTAATTCCACACCATCACAAAAGACAGGTCAAGGTAGGGAAGAACAAGTGAGATAGAAGGCTAGCAGCCATCAGCAAGGAGGAGGAAGGAAGACAAGACTTAGAACAAGAAAAAGAGAACGACAAGAATAATTTTGGGCCCCTTCTTACATTAGCTTTTGGTTTGGTTGTACTGCTTACTCATTTTGGACCTTTATAGGTCCCCCTACGAGAGTTCATATTGCAAATTTCTTCGTAATCCTGCTGGTAACCTTCCATTATTTGAATGATGCATTATTTCCTTCCAAAAAAAGTTATAAATGATTTTTGTGTCTTTGCAATGCCTTCAAATTCCTTTCAGAAAAAGTAAAAAATCAAGTTTCAAAATAACAATACATACACATAGATAACTTATTCTACCTCCTCTGCAGTCCCTTCATGTGTTTCAAGAGCACGAGCAAGAGCAGCATTAATAGAACCCTCCGACCTTATTTGGTTTCTAACATGAAAATTGTTGTGTAACTGCAATGTTAGAAAATACATTTGTTAAAGTTCAAGTAGATACAATCCAAAATACATTGAGAAGAACAGATCAAAAACTTGTTGTTTTTAGGTTGATTTCTCATGTAGGAATAATCTCCTAAAGCCTAGTCGGGAATACTCATGAGATCTAAGAGACAAAAAGTGGCAACCTACAAAGTCAAAATAATCGTAATATATATATCTTAAGCACTTTAGAGATGAGAACGTGTACATGTATTATATCTATAGATTATATTTTTACTAATAATGTCAGGAAATTAAGATAGAACAAATATCAACAACAAACAGGGATGATATTGTCATTACAAGTCACAGCCAAGAGAAAATCAATGAACTATGAGAACGCCTATCTAAAGTGTTCAAAATAAAGGATATTAGGAAGCTTGGATATTTTTTACATTGAAATGGCACATTCAAGCCAAGAACTCCTCTTATATATAGATTGTTTGATGTGCCCATTGACTCATACTCCTAACTTGGAAGGGCACAAGGAGTCCTCATTAATAAACAAAGAGAAGTAACTATATTGTGACAATAAGCAGAAATTGTTATTGTTCATAACCTAGTCCAACACAATAGGATTAAGCATGTGAAAACAGACAAACATTTAATAAAAAGAGAATTTAGATATGGTATGAAAAGACACCTCACATATCTTCTCATAATCAGTTAGCACACATCCATATCCTTACGAAAAGACTTACCAACCACACACTTCTATAAGATATTGGAATGCACACTACTCGAGGTAGGTGTTATAAATTAAGATACAGCCCAAAAAATGTTTAGAAGACTAGATAAAAAAGTTTCTCATTGTTTCTATGCATTTGTAGTCCTCTATATAACATTAGACTAAACAACCATGACATGAGTTGGCCTACTGGTCAATAAGGGTCAACATAAATGATAAAGGATTTCATAGTGACTAACTAGGACAAGCTAGCCCAAACACCTGCAAATTTTTTAAAAGAATGATACTGGTACTAGAGTGTAAGTTAGCTAGCGTATTTTGTATTTTTCTTTTCTATTTCCCAATACATGTAGTTTATATGAGATATAAATCAATTGTATGTGAATAAGAAATATTGAATTACATCCTTCGATTTTTCAATATTAGCCAACATAGGGAGTATTCCTCTCTCTCTCTTTTTTTTTTTTTTTGAACGGAAACAAAACCTCATAGATTAAGCTAAGACAAGGACCTTCTTTAAGAAACTTCAAACTGATTTTTCAATATTAGTCTATAGGGGGTGGATATTGAAATGAATCGTATGTTAGAGACATAAAAGCATACCCAAGAAACCAGGGGTTTCAGAGAGCTGGCTGTCAGTTGCTTGGCCGGTGTGTTCTTCAGCAAGTGTATTGGAAGTAGAGAAAGCAAAGCAGACTGCAATAACAAATAAATTGTCCTCAGGACAGAAGAAGTTATATACCCTTGTATTTTCTCCACTAGCAGAAAGTAATTATTTTGAAGAACAAATTAAGAATTCCTCTTAAAGCTAATTTTGCTCCCCAGGATAGCTGGCTCTGATCAAAATGTTGCTTGCCATGTTTTTTATGACCATCATAAATTATATACAGCCTACTATATAATTTAATTGGCAGCTTCATCAATGGTGTCTGTCGTGATGCATGTCAGACGAGATAGATAATAATTGCTATTCTCCATAGCAAAAAACCTGAATAAGAGGATCATTGCAAGCTCCGTCAATTAATCTTCCCCGTCCAAGTAAGCAAAGCAAATGAACCTTATGCACTAACTCCGCAATTTCCTGCAAGGACGAAATTTAACTTACATAGAGAATTTGCAGTAAGATGAGATACAACGCCAAAAGCAATAAAGATAGGAAACTCACCTTATCAGCAGCAGAAGCTCGACGAATAGGCTTCCTCCTTATAGAGTCATGCTGCGTCTCACTGAATTCAATGGTCATTGGATAAGACCCTGTTCCATCCATAGTGCCAGCAGCACCATCTTCCCAATCTGAATCATCCAAGTCTTCCAAAACATGCGAAGGAGAATTCTGCAATTGTGCTTCATGAACATTAACATCCCCGGAGGAGTTTGCTATTACATTTTCATTGCACTTCTCAGTCTCTAACATCTCCTTCGTGTCCATAATTGAATTTACATCTCTCCCATCTTTACATTTTGGCTATGAAATAAAGAGAAAGATTTTTCAAAAAATAATGTTGTTTTAACCAACTGAAACATGCATAGTCAACTAAAGTTCTGATATAAATTAAAAGAGATGTCACTTCTTAAAAGTACAAATATTTAGTAGATCTAAAATCAACTGGATAAACCTTTCTAACCAAATCACATGGCTGCAGAGCATGTTTCTTTGTTCCTGACAAGCGACGTCCGGTTGCACGACTAAGAAGCTTGCCCACAGCAGCCCTTGAAACATCGACTAAAGTTCCTGAAAACAAAAACATAAAAGATCAGGTGCATCCGGTAAGAATAATATTTTTTTTTAAAAAAAAGAATAGGTAAGTTATGGGCCAACAGACACCTCTGCCATCACTGGACTGTGAACAGCCTCCTCCTGGATCTGGTACTGCCTCACCAGCATCTTCTACACCTATCCAAAAAAAAAAATCCGCAATATTGTAAGGGCTAGACAGCAATAACCATTTCATTCCAAAAGCATTTGTGCCAACTACAAAGGTCCTCAAATAAAAGAATTCGGTATGCTGCAAATCTCTTTCAACCATTAGGTACTACTCTCCTTTTCTTGGTATCTGATCCAGTACAAATATTTGGCAAGCAAAAGTTCCTGGCAGTTAACAGCTCATTTGGGAACTAATTTAAGAACAGTTACCTGTTTAGTGAAGGTAGGACGAACAGCAAACTTGATTTTTTCAGAGAAGAATGCCGATCATTTAATGCCATACCATTCCTTCACTAAATTTAATTTTTTTGGTGCATATGAAAAGAGAGGAAAGAATTCTATAAGATATCTTTAACCAATGAATTTCGAATTTTCCTTCTTTCATTGTCCTGTAACTGCATTAAGGTAATCTACTACTAGTGTTATACAGCTATCTACAATCCTTCTTATGAACATTTAGTCATGCGATTCAAGAAGCAAACACTACGCGGAAAACACCCGACGAGAACCAGAAGGATCATTTTTTGCTGCAACAACATCACAGCATATAGAAAGAAATGAAAAGGAGGGAATTCTCAGAACCTACCTGAAGAATTTTTGGGGCGCTGTGACTGTTTTCGGCCTCGCATTCTTCCGTCTGTCTCTTCGAATCGATCGACGGCGGTGGTGATGACCGTGTGGCCTGTGAGGAAATTGAAGAGCAAGCTGTGTGTTGTGTCTTAGATATACGAGGCGCGAACATTTAACTTCTCTGATACGCTTACTGTAATTCTTCCCGAATTGGGGGCACTCGTGCCACCGCTGAAATTCCCAATTTAATAAAATTATAAAATTAATAATAATAATAATAAATTATTAGTTAAAGAGTTTGCAAGTCAACATTGAGGTTCATGTTACATGTGTTGATTATGTGAGGAGTGTGAGCATGCATCTATTGAATATTGTAGATAGTTATAGTTTGGGGATGTAACGATTCTAGCCCACTGTCAGTTCGCTTAACTCTTATGTATCATCGCCAGCCTTAAAATTTTAAAATTATGTATCATAGGCCTTAAAATTTTAAGAGAGTTATGTCGAGTTCATGATGTGAGATCTTCCCATCCACCCTCTTAGAAGGAATGTTTTAGAATCTCACAATTCACGGGAACTAAGGTTCCCACTAGCATACAACCTCATGTCTAGTTTTAATACCATTAATAACAGTCTCCTCACTAGCATACAACCTCGTGTCTAGTTCTAATACCATTTATTGACACGACCTTGTGTCTGGCTCTAATAACATATATAACAATCTTTCTCTAATTGATGGACCCTCAAATTCACACCTATAAGGAATGATTCGTTCCCTCTCCAACCAATGTACAATCTCACAATTCATCTTATTGATACCATTTGTAAGCACTTCGCTAGCAAATATTGTCCACTTGGTCCAATTATAACGGGTGATTATCCACTATGACCACAAAAAAGAAATAAACATGTGTTGTTGCATTCATGTGTAACTAGATTATAGAGGTTAGTCAATTTTATATATTCAATCTTTACCAAAATGTTTTTTTTTTTGTCGCAAAAGTGAGTTGCGTTCCAATATGTTATTAAGCATACAACGATTTAGATGAAAGGTTAATTTTCTGTCATTTACGAAACTTCTCTTAATAAATTTTTTAAAGGAACCAATATAGCACTTGTTCATTCGTTTATGTTAAGTTAATAAATTCTATAAGACGTGTTATAATATTAAATTTTGAAGTTTAAGCAATTGAGTTGGAACATTTTAACCATATGTTGTATATTTATTATTCTCTAGTATTTGATGTTTGATGATCCATCACGAATTATATGAATCTGAATTATATCAACAGTCTAAGAACTTAATTTTTGTTCCTATTTATCCTCTGAATTCTGCCGTTAAACCCTTAAATTCTTTCATCAATTCCTCGATCAGCTACACAAGCCAAACGAGCATATATGAAATTCGATCAGTCAACCCAGTTTCTCGTCCCCTTCATACATTATCCAACCAGAGTAATTAGCAGAAAGAATATCTATCACCAGACGTTTGCAAACACCTTTAGTTTGATTTAGAAAACAATTTTCAAAGACAAGAAAAACGAAAACTGATTTCAAAAAGACATGATGCATTGTGAAACATTCGAGGAAGTGAAAATTCAAGGCAAATGCAAAACAAATCGGGAAGTATAGGATCAGTATAATTGTTTAACGCGATCGGATGCTCTCAGAAAAAGGCCAATTTCTTCCACATGCGAAAGCTTAGAAGCCGGTGAATCCTAAAACGTTTAAGCCTAGAAAAAAAAAATGTTCAATTCAAACGATTAGCATTCCCTTCATCTTTCCACCTAAAACAAGAGGAAAAGCGAACCAATTCCTCAAATCCTAGAAGGAAGAGTCGTCAGGCGAAAACCAAGCACAAGAAGAACGTCTTCTCAAAAGCTTAAATGAAAGAGGATCAAAACACAACCTCAGCTCGCTTCGGTGTGGTTAAAGCAAAAAACAATCATCATCGAGCAGATCAATCTCACAAAATCAGATAAAAAATGATTGAATACATGAAATCGAGATCGGATTTGCCAATCGATCAAATTGACGAGCGTTTGAGAATCTTAAAAGCTGTGGAACCAACGAGAAATGGCAAGAACCCTAGATAGGAAGGCAATGCCTGTCCAAGTAGTACCGTTTAAATCTCGATTTTGCATCTTTTCGTACTCCCGATGCCATGGATAAACAAGCAGAGAGAGTCATAGTCGATGCGTTGAGATAATTTCAACTAAGAAACTGAAAACGAAAAGGAAGAAGGAAACGGCGAACACATACCGCAGACAGTAGACGAACGAAGGATGATTATCACCAGCGGCGAAGACGAGGTATTTATAGTGATGAAATTAGGGTTTCTTCCCGACTTTTCTCAACAAACAATAATTTCGAATATCTTTTTAATAAAATTAATATCTCGAAAAAGAAAACACATTAATATCCAATCCTTATTGTTTTTATTTTATAAAATTCATTTTGGTCTAAAATTATTTGATCCATAAATTATTGAATTTAATTAATTTGGACCCTAAATTTGTAATTGGATTCGTGTTGGATCCTAAATTTTTATTATTGCATTTGAGTTGTCTCTCCTCTTCTTTCAATGAATACACCCGACACAATTAGGCTCCAGTGGTCCCGACTTCTACCTCTATCAGAGGGCAGTAACCCCACCTCCACAGCCACAGCATGGTGAAGCAGCTCCTTAATCTGCACTACTATAGGGGTGGTTGAGTCGGTCCGTATCGCAAAGCTAGTCACCATCTACTATAATGGTTGAAAACAGGGGACCAACTAAGACCCCTTAGTAAAGCTTAAATAAAGCAAACATTTCGGTTCATATTATTTTAAAATTTTAAATTTTGTTCTTAATAGGTTATAGAACCTCGTAACTAGTCATAACCTTAGAAATCACGAACAATTCAAGCCTGTGACCAAAGAATAAGTGTAAAAATACTCGGAAGAACGAATTTATAATTTAACCAAAGAATATTGCATAAGTTTTAGCCAACAGCCTAATACAATTCCAGTTCTCCACAGCTCCATCTTGAATTGTACAAAATTTAATGGAGGAAAAGAGGGAGAAAACAAGCTAAAACTACCTGAACGAAATCCTTTCTACAACCAAATGGAACTCCCAAGCAGGGCTCCAACCATCATCATCACTGCACAACTCAAAGCACCATACCCATAAGCGCTTGCAGAAGAATCTGAGTTCGTGGAGTTCATTGATGGGGCTGTGATGTTTGCCAAGGTGCCATTTCTCCCAACAACACTGTAACCCAAGAGATCACCAAAACTTAAGATCAATCAATGATTACTGACAAGAAAGGTTTCTGACATTGTTCTTAGGATGGGTTTGAAAGTGATCTTAAAATTAAGCAATTTTAGCTAGAGATCTTGAGTATGTTAGGATCGCACAACAATGCATATACTCGATCTAAATGAACACGAAGAACAGGAGAGACAAACACACTCGATCTAGATGAACACAGATTACTTCAAGTGTGTATAACAATAGAGATGGCGTGTACAGTAAGACAGACAGTGTATATAGTAAGAGAGACAAATGTGTACAGCAAGAGAGAATACAGAAACAGTAAGAGAGAATACATAAAATATATTTTTAAAGCCGTGTCTAAGAGTTTATATATGGTTCAGTTTATTATATACAGTTTTACCAGATATAACCATCTAGTGTGTAACTCTATACTAACCATTTAATTTACATGTTCTACTATGTATAAACATTGAGTGAGCTATGATAAATAAGCAGCAGACTCCATAACCCAACAGATTTTCTTAAATCTCCACTTAAACCTAAATACTCGAGGTTCTAGCTCAAGATTACCTACTTGGCTACTATATACTAAATGACCATTAAACTCGAAAGCTTGAATCGATACATTAGCGCAAATTTAATATGTTCCCGAAAAGTTTCTTAATGAAGTTTACCTTCCTATAAATGAGCAGGATCCATGACCTGCATTCATCAATCAAAGCAACAGAAAGACAAGTTAGCTATGAAGATATGCAGAAGAACATGAGGAGAAAAACAAGGAAAGTGATGAATTATGAACATCCTCGTACTTGGGTTTGTGGTTGTAACAGCAGCCACCCCATTGAAATTACACGACCCGGACACCTTCCCCATTTGATGATAATAAGTATTGAAAGCATATGTTGCATGAGCCATCACATTGTCAGGTTCATAGCACGGCTGCCCTTGAAGCAAAGCTGAGCAGTCTACCCTGCCAGGTCCACATGCCCAATCCAATGCAGCCTGTAGCATCTTCCGATCCGCGCCATCTTTTGCAGCACAGTATGTCGGGTTCATCGTATCGTTCGCTAACACGAGTCCTGATCCTGTCAAGTGTAGAATGTATATAGACCTTCCATTTGCATCGAACAATCCCCAATTCTTCTCAGAGATTGGCCCAGATTTCATGTCCTCATTATAGA
Source organism: Cucurbita pepo subsp. pepo (assembly GCF_002806865.2). Taxonomy (NCBI): domain Eukaryota; kingdom Viridiplantae; phylum Streptophyta; class Magnoliopsida; order Cucurbitales; family Cucurbitaceae; genus Cucurbita; species Cucurbita pepo. Next base: position 16,996,689 of record NC_036638.1, read on the forward strand.
GCTCATAAATGTAAGTACTAACAGCAATCCCTGGATGTTTAGGAGTTCCAGTTTTGTTCAACACATGCCTAATTAAGTTGCTGTTGTAAGTGTTAGCATTGTCCAAGGTAGCATCTGGCTCATTAGAGCCACCTTTTGATGGCCAACCAGTTTCTGAAACTACAATGGGTATGTTGGTGAAATTTAGAAGCGCCATAGCAAAGTAGGCTGCATCAACAATTGTATCAAAAGCATTGGTGTAGGAGAGAAGCGTGTTCGAATCGACGGCTGCTTTATTCGAAGGGAGAGGCTTTAAGAGTGCATAATCCAACATGATATAGCGATTAGATTGCATATAGTCATAGTAGGGGTAGACATTGAGCATAAGGAAGGAGTTAGTAGATTGCAAGAAACCAAGAAGGGGTACTATCACAGAATCCAATGATGAATTGAAGAACGCTTGCGAAGGCGGGAACGAATCGATAATAATCGAAGACGAAAGAGGCGTCGAGACCTTGATTTGGTGGTCAAGATTGGATGCAACAAGTGCTGAGTGAATGTATTTCAAGGCATTGACAAGGATCTTAGCTGCATTAGGAAGAGTTGTTAGGACTTCAGAGCCAACAGAAATGGCAGTGATGTTAGTAGCTGGATAATGTGCTAAGACATTGTGGTTAACCCAGTTAGCTGCTGTGGAGTTTGATTGGCCAATTCCTAGAAGCTGTTCATTAGGGACAGATACCATAACTTGAATGCCTGTGTTTGCAAGGGCTATAAGCATGGCGCCATCAGTATCGTATAACCGAACATGTCGAATTTGTTGAGCTTTCAAGAGGGCTACTACTTGAGTTGGGTGAGGCATTACTGAAAGATCTGTTCCTATATTCACACCAACAAATACATCTGCAAGAACAAATCACAAAAAATGGTGATCACCCATTAATTTGTATTGGGATTATATGCCTAAACTCTAAGATTTAGTGATGATTGAATATAATATCCAAGCAGAGGTCAGCTCTAACATATAAAAGATTAATAGATACTCTCCTATTAGTTTAATCTTTGAACATAACAGTCCAAGGCACCGCTAGTAGATAGTGTCTTCTTTGGACTTTTCCTTCCAGACTTCCGCTCAAGGTTCTAAACACGTCTACTAGGGAGAGGTATCCACACCCTTATAAAGGAATGTTTTGTTCCCCTCTCCAACCGATGTGCGATCTCACAATCCACCCCTCTTGGGAGCTCAGCGTTCTCGCTGGCACACCGCTTGGTATCTGACTCTAATACCATTTGTAACAGCCCGAGCTCACTGTTAGCAGATATTGTCATCTCTGGCTTTCCCTTCTAGGCTTCCCCTCAAGGTTTTAAAACACGTTTACACTCTTATAAATGAATGTTTCGTTCTCCTCTCCAACTGATGTAGGATCTCACAATCTAATCCCAAGCCACGAGTAGATATTATCCTCTTTTGGGTTTCTTTTTCAGGCTTCCCCATAAGGTTTCAAAACACGTCTTCTAGGGAGAGGTTTCCACCCTCTTACAAAGGGATGTTCCGTTCCCCTCTCAAACCGATGTGAGATCTCACAATCCACTCCCATTGGGGGCTAGTGTCACAACGGGCATGCAACCATGAACAACACGTCCTGGACAAGCAAAACCGGGATATCTGTCATGCAGCCATTGACCACACGCCTTGGACATGCATGACTGTGACACCCAGCGAGTCCTCGTGGGCACATTGCTTAGTATCTAACTCTAATACCACTTGTAATTGCTCAAGCCCCTGCTACAAATATTGTCCTATTTAAGTTTTCCCTCACGATTTTAAAACACGTTTGTTATAAAAGAATGCTTCATTCCCCACCTCCAAGCTGACCTAGAATCTCACCACCATTGTATCACAACATAAACTTAAAAGTTCCAAATGGTTTGATTGAGTGCAATAAATGTTCATAATCCACAGTCCATTAATGACAGAGCAGCAACCACTCTTGTGGCATTTAAGCAATGTAGTGCTTTCCCTTTCCTCCTTTTGTCTTATTTTCTTCTGGGTTCATCATGTTTCACACAGATACAAAAATGAACTCCAACAAACCCACATTCATCACACTCACAAAACGAAAAACAGCTCAAACATCCATAAAAGCAGCAAGAAAAACAGTAAATCCCTAGAGAAACAAGCATAGATTCAGCTGAAATCACAGAAAGAACAGAGTTGGAGGAACAAATTAGAGTGAAGTAAGCAGCACTCACCTTCAGCAATGGCCTGCAGAGACAACAGGGAAGAAATCAAGAGCAGAAATGAAAGAGCCATTGGAGAATCCATAGCTTTGTTGTTGACACAGAGATTGAAGAACCCAAAAATGGGGGAATCAGTGGAAGAACAGAATGAGTGTAGGCAAGTTAAAACCAAGGTAAAGCAACCGATAAAAAGTGGAAAAAGATGCAGGAATATATGGGCAACACAGAGAGAAGTAGGGTCCAGGGACCCACTTATCACGTGGATGCCTAGTCAGATCGATCGGACGGTCAAAAATGGTTACTGGTTTTTTAGATTAAAATTTTTGGTCTTATTACTTTTTTTTTTGTATGATAAAAATATTTTATTTTGGTAACAATTAACTTTAAAAAAATTACAAGAATTAAAATGAAATATTTATATTATTGATTAAAAAAAAAAAAAAAAACTATTGTTGACTGGGTTTGAAGTTAAAAAGGATACAAATTTAATATAAATTGGAGCAGTAAAAAGTAGTTTTTTTGTTTTTACCACAAAATCCACCGGCAAAGGCCGGGGTGTAAAGTATCGGGTTCCGTGCAAGAGCCGTTAGTGACCGTGGAGCCAATAAAAAGGAGGGAAATTTAGTGTTTGTGGACCCCACATCCCAATAAATAAATAATAAAACGAGCTGGTAACATTCTAACGGTCATTTTTACCCCTTTTTACGAGTCCTTTTATTTTTACCACTAATGTCTTAAGCAATATGTAATATTATAATTATTAAAGTACATATTGCCTTTTTTTTTTCTATAATTGGAATAAATTAAAATTCTAGTCGTTTTAAGGAATTATTTATGATAATTTTATTATTGGGATTAATTTACAAATTTTGAACCAAATTTATAATTTAATCCATATATTAATCTTACCCAATACTTTTCCTAAATAACTGAAATATTGTAGGTGAAATGGAATCACGTGAAGCAAATCTTAGCAACGTTTGACCAAAACAAGCTTAGAAGCACGAAGTTGAGAATGAAACTATATAGGTACGAATACGCACTGAGAACCCCCTAGATGAAAACCACGCAGTTAAGATGATATGAACCAAGAGAGATGTGAAGAAAATATGGTTGAAATTATCAAAAACTATTTCAATTCATGCCACATCGAACAAGAATGAAGTTTCATGTTATAAATTTTGGGTGAATTACAATTTAGAGTAATTTAGAGTTATTGTATTTCATTAAAGTAATTTAAGACTTTTTAGTTACTTTAGATTACAATTACATAATGGTTAATTATGACCGTATGAATCTTACAACTCTTGGAATGCCTTTAATAGTTTCATTTTGAGACTATATAAAGCCATGTATGTTGTATTTGTAAGTAGACTTGGAAAATATATATAGTAAAAGAAGCATTTTGTGCTTTTCTTTAGCCAATGACTAAGTTTATTTGCAATTCTACGTAGTTTAGGTTACATGTAGAATCATTCAAGCTCGACATGATCAATATTGCTTGTGGAGCGATTCGAATCTCAAACAAGTGTTCTTGCGTTGAGATATTTGATCAACAAGAATCATTCAAGCTAGAAATGATCGATCTTGCTTGTGGAGTGATTCGAATCTCAAACAATATTCTTGCCTTGAGATATTTGATCAACGAGGTAATCCGAATCTTATTCTCCTTGTATCGATTCCTTATCTTATCATAAGAGTTGCTCTTTAGGATATAACAATAAGAAAGCAAATCAAATAGTAGTAAGAGTGGCTCATTAGGAAATAAATTTTTGACCTCACAAAAAACTAGTTGTAATAACCAAAACCTGATTAATAGATATTGTTTGTTTTGGCCCGTTATATATCGTATTCAGCCTCACAATTTTAAAATGCGTTTGGTTAACAACGATATACAATGGGCTAAAGCAGACAATATTTGTCAACGATGCGAGCTTAAGCTGTTATAAATGGTATCAGAAGTAGACATCGAGCGGTGTACCAACGAGAGCGCTGGCCCTGAAGGGGAGTGGATTGTAAAATCCCACATTGGTTGGAGAGGGGAACAAAATATTCGTTATAATAGTGTGGAAATCTTTCCCTAGAAGACGTGTTTTAAAACCATGAGTTTGACAGTGATACATAATGGACTAAAGTAACAATATCTACTGGTGGTGGCCTCAAGTTGTTACAAATGATATCAGAGTTCACTGGTCAGAGTAAGGCTAGACCCTCTCCATAGTAGACGTGTCGTGAAGTCGTGAGACTAACGATAATACGTAATGGGTCAAAGCAGACAATATCTACTAGCGATGAGGGATGAGCTTTCGATGTTACAATTGTTTAGTCATTGAGCATGGTGGTTACAATGAACACTCTAAACAAATCTAGTGAGCCAAAATCCACTTTAGTATGCTTCAAATTCTCTAGTTTTCTCTAAAATCATGGCATTTCTTCGCCAAAAACTGTCAACATTTATTCTCTCGTCGTCCAAAATTTCCTTCTGTTCATCCATACGAAAACTTAACTCAATTACAGCTGCAGATGAACTCATCAACAACGATGCAATCGTAAATTCAATATGCGATTCATTCACAAGACGCGAAAGCTGGGACACTCTGACTCGAAAATTCGAGACTCTGGAACTAAACGATTCGTTGGTCCAAAAAGTCTTGCTCAAATTCCAGCAGCTTGTTGATGCCAAACGCGCTCTAGGGTTCTTCCACTGGTCGGCCAAGAGGAAGAATTTCAATCATGGGTTTCAATCTTATGGTATTATGATTCATATTCTAGTGAAAGCTCGGTTGGTTATCGATGCTCGAGCTTTGCTCGAATCAATTTTGAAGAAAAATGAAGGTAGCTCTTTCAATTTCTCTATTGTAGATTCTCTATTGGATACTTATGAGGTGACTGATTCATCCCCATTTGTGTTCGATTTATTGATTCAAACTTGTGCTAAATTGAGATTGATTGATTTTGCTTTGAATATGTGTGCCCATTTGGAGGAACGTGGGTTCTCGTTGAGTTTGATAAGTTTCAATACTTTGCTTCATGTTGTGGAAAAATCTGATGAGAATCGTAAGGTTTGGAAGATTTATGAGCAAATGATTAGGAAAAGAGTTTACCCCAATGTGATTACTGTTAGGATCATGATCAATTCGTTGTGTAAGGAAGGTAAATTGCAAGAAATTTCTGATATGTTGAGTAGAATCCATGGCAGTCGTTGCTCTGCTTCTTTGATTGTCAATGGCTGTTTGATTTACAGGATTTTGGAGGAGGGGAGAGTTGAAGATGGTGTAATGTTGTTGAAGAGAATGTTGCAGAAAAACATGATTCTTGACGATATTGCTTATTCATTGATTGTTTATGCTAAACTGAAAATTGGGAATATAAAATCTGCACAGGAAGTGTTTGATGAAATGTCTAAAAGAGGATTTCAGGCAAATTCTTTCATTTATACATTGTTCATTGGCGCCCATTGTAGAGATGGAAGGATTGAAGAAGCTCATTGCTTGATGGAAGAGATGGAAAACATGGGTTTGAAGCCATATCCTGAAACCTTCAATCTTCTCATTGAAGGGTGTAGAGATTCAGAAGAAAGCTTGAGAATGTGTGAGAAAATGTTAGAAAGAGGGTTTGTTCCCAGTTGTTCATCTTTCAATGTGGCAATAGCTAAGATTTGTGAGGAAGGAGATGTGAAAAAGGCTAATGAAATGTTAACCATTTTATTAGATAAAGGGTTCTTGCCTGATGAAACCACTTACACCAATCTAATCATAGGATATGGGAAAATTGGTGAAACTCAGGAGATTCTTAAGCTATATTATGAAATGGATGCTAGATTACTTTCTCCTGGCGTGTCGGTTTTCTTTGCACTGATTGGGAGCTTTTGTCAATCTGGGAGACTGGAAGAAGCAGAGAAATATTTGAAGATTATGAAAGATAGGTCTATACAACCAAGTGTATCTATATATCAAACATTATCCTTGTTCTATTTGAAGAAGGGTAATAGAGCAAAGGCTCTAGAACATTATAATGAGATGATGTTCAATGGATAGAAGCTTTGTTTGTTTCTAAGCATTTGCAGGTTTTTATATGGAATTGACACGTTGATATGATATTCGTTCTCTTCTCTGGCAGAGTACTCGATGTTGAAAGAAGCTTACTCATTCGGAAGGTAAATTGGCGCCTTCTATTTATTTATGCCTATACTTTTACTTGTAAAGCAATCCGAGCTCTTCTGAATTCAATGGTTAGAAGTAAGTTACTGAGTCTTGATTTAGCCTGGCTGTAACAGCCCAGTCTAAATCGTCTTGATTTAGCTTAGCTTTAACAGTCAAAGTCCACTGCTAGTAGATATTGTCCACTTTGGCTCGTTATATATCGTTGTCAGTCACATGGTTTTAAAACGCGTATGCTAGGAGAGGTTTTCGTTTTTCCCTTCAACCAATATGAGATTTCACACTAATCCTTCTACGATAAGAAAGGGCCAATTCGAATGGAACTTTATCTTCAAGAAAACAGTGTTTATGCTTTTTTATGGGCTGTGCTGATTCTTGAGGTTAAGTTTCTGCTTGAAGAAGGGTAATTGAGCAGAAGGTCTAGATGAGATGACGTTCAATGGATAGAAGCTTTATTTGTTTCTAAGCATTTGCAGGTTTTTATATGGAATTGACTCGTTGATACTCGTTCTCTTCTCTCTTCTCTCGTAGAGTACTCTTATGTTTAAAGATGCTTACTCGTTCGAAGGTAATGCACATACTTTTACTTGGAAAGAAATTAGAGCTCTTATGAATTCAGTTGTTAGAAGTTAATTGAGTCTTGATGTAGCCTAGCCATTCTATGATAAGGAATGTGATATGAACCAAGAGACATCCATCATACAATATACTTCAATGAAGATGTGAAGAAAATATTGTTGAAATTATCCAAAGATATTTCAATTCACGTCACATCAAACAAAAATGAAGTTTTATGTTATAAATTTTGGGTAGATTACAATTTAGAGTAATTTAGAGTCATTGTATTTCATTAATATATTTTAAGACTTTTTATTTACTTTAGGTTACAATGGTTAACTATGGTCATTAAGTATGAATGTTACAACTCTTGGAATGCCTTTAATAGTTTCATTTTGAGGCTATATAAAGCCATGTATGTTGTATTTGTAAGTAGACTTGGAAAATATAGCAAAAGAAGCATTTGTGATTTTCTTAAGCCAATGACTAAGTTTCTTTGCAATTCTATGTAGTTTAGGTTGCATGTAGAATCATTCAAGCTCGACATGATCAATCTTGCTTGTGAAGTGATTTGAATCTCAATCAAGTGTTCTTGTCTTGAAATATTTGATCAACAAGAATCATTCAAGCTAGACATGATCGATTTTGCTTGTGGAGTGATTCGAATCTCAAACAATGTTCTTGCCTTGAGATATTCGATCAACAAGGTAATCCGAATCTTACACCCCTTATAGTGATTTTCTCATATCATAAGGGGTCAATTCGAATTGAACTTTATCTTCAAGAAAACAGTGGTCATGCTTTTTTTATTGGATGTTTGTGCTGATTCTTGAGGTTAAGTTTTTGCATTTTTAGTCGGTATATGAATTCCTTCTTATTAGTGTAGCTTGCACGGTCTAGTCAGCCTAATCCAATGAGCACTGGTTGATCTCAACCTCCGGGGATAAGTGTTGACCGACCTCGGCCTCGGGCAGTAGGAACTGTTAGGAATCACGGACCTCAACAATGCTATGATATTGTTCACTTTGAATATAAACTCTCATGGTTTTGTTTTTGGTTTTCCCAAAAGGCCTCATACGAACAAAGGATGTAGTTCTTACTTATAAACTCATGATCAACCCTCCCAACAATCTTCAATAGGAGCTGGTTTCCTTAACCGATTGGTTCCACTTAAATTCTGGTGTTTAATGTTCATCGTCTCCATCTTCATTTAGTTTTGCTTTTCCATATTCTTGCTCATTTTGTTGAATGTGGTGTGAAAGTCTTTCGAGCGAGCCTTTTCTTCTCCAAATAACCTCAACTATTGTTGCCAAAATCTAAAGAATGCAACTCATCTGATCTTCATGTGACAACAATGGTAAAATTTATTTGAGAAAGGGAAGAAGAACGAGGCCTGCAAAACAAAAGAAATATATACACTAATGTGATATTGGCACATGCTCGCTTGAAGGTCAACCTTGACCTCTTCTGTGAGGTTGTTCATGTTAGACGAACACGACTCTCCACAATGGTGACGAACACGACTCCCCACAATAAACCCATGATCATTCCCTAAATTAGCCGATGTGGGACTTTCATCATCCAACAGTTCATAGGGTCAGTCACAACCTCTTGTCGAGGCCAACCACATGTCTTACCTTCTTATTTGTTCCATGATTTGGTCTCCTTACGTGTCAGTCACAACCTCGTGTTAGTCTTTTCTTTATTGGTTTTGCCTAGATCCAATTTTAGCCCAAATAAAAAGTACACCCTTTGATGCATTCTAGAGAATCAAATAAACAACCTACAACAATAAGGTATTAAAAATTAAGTTTAAAACTAATAAAAAATTAATAAAATAGAAAATATTGCCAACAATTTTCTCATCAAATATTTNAAAAAAAAAAAAAAAATTAATCTCCAAAAAAAGATAATATAATATAATTTCATAATTCATAACAAAAAAAATTATGGTTAATAATTACCAAATTTAAAAGGAAAACACCTATAAAATAAACATGAATTTTTATATTATTCCCAAAATTAGAAAATAGATAATAAACTTCCGTTACTAACGGCGTTAAGTTGAGTTTTGTGGAGTCGCGGCGAGTGATGGTTCTGTATCCGATGTTGACGTCTGAATCTACACTTTTTTCCCTTTTAATTTCTTTTTTTTTTCCGGTGGGGTCCACAGAACAATATAATAAAAAATTTAAAAAATAATAATAATACTTCTACTACTAATAATAATTGTTTTTAAATATAGGAATTTTTGTTCAAAGGGTTTCACTTAATATTTTTTTGTAAAATAATTTACAAATAATAATAATAGGTAATTAATTTAAAGAAACTCATAAATTAAAATAAAGGAAGGAATGAAACTTAAAATTTTAATAGTTCACAAAAAAATTAAAAATAATTTTATTTATTTTCATTTATAATTGATACAAAAAATAAAAAGATATAACGTTTATTAATATATTTATAGCAAAATTGGAACAGATATATTAGGTAAAATTTTGAATTTTTAATTAAAATATGTGTACAAGACAAAATATTCTAAAATTATTTATTAAATATGAGTGATATTTTCTAAATATAGAAGTAATTAGTTTTCTCATTTTTTAAAAAAAAAAGTAATTTTTTTTTTCATATTTATTGTGCCAAAAAAAAAAAAAGCCGCGTTGGGAAGGCTTTAGGACGGACGAGGCGCGTGTTAAGCACGAAGTGTGAGGAAAAGTATGATTGGGTTTTGGTAAATGACGTGGCAAGAGTGGAAGTTGACTCTTCATTATTTTCCATGGAGTTGCACATGTGTAACCTGCCTCAATTTACATGTTTCCTCACGCGACCTGTCACTCGGTGCACACCACTTCCTTTTAAATATATATTTGGTTTAATTAATTTAAATATTTCTCTCTTTTCTTTATATGATTTTTTAAAATATATATTCATTTCCCTCGAAATAAACATACATATCAATGATTTATTATCTGACTCGAACATTTTAAAACTAGAATTCGTTGGTATGGCCATTCAAGAAGTCCTTTTAATAATAACTCTCATACAATTCTCGTGAAAACTGGAGAAAATAGAATTCCTCATACACACGTTTAGGTTTAGCCAATTTTTGTGTCAGATCATTTCAATTTAATTTTGAAGAAATAAAATAAAATTATAAGAAAATAAAATATAAAACCTATAAAAAAGAAAAATTTTAGAATAAAAATAAAATAAAGCGCGTGAATAACACGAAGGGGAAGTGAAGGTGGACGAAAATGAAAGAGTAATGTAGAAAGGAAACAGCATTGCATTGGTGGACCCCGCAGTTGCCATCAAAGTTCCCATTAATTTGAAAGCCCTTTTAACACAACCCTTATTATTTTCTTTCCATTTATTATTATTATTTTTAAAACACCTTCCATAAATTTATACTCTTATATAGTTTTATTTATAAATATATATATATATATATTTTTTTTCAATTTTGGAAATAAAAAGTATAAAAAACCGTCTGTGTGACGGAGAGTAGGTTATAATCTTCACACATGGTTCATATTTGTTCGATGATAAAAGAATAATCTCTCTATTGGCATGAGGCCTGTAAGCTTAATGTAAACCCATGAGAGCTTATGGTCAAAACAGATAATATAACACGGGGAGAGGGGTGAAAGGATATTTACCTTTTCTCCATTTTCCAAAAATTATAAATTAAAAAAGAACAAAATTATAATTCCCCCAAAAAGAGGAAAAAGAAAAAAAAGAGAACTGGCTTCTATTATTATGGCGTCTGTTGTTCCTTATCTCCTACTGTATTTCCTTTTCCTATCATGTTCTCTCTGAAAAAGAAGAGGAAGAAAAAAAAAAGGAAAAAAAAGATCTCAATATTCTGAATACCATTTCCATTTGCATGGTTGAGTTTTGATTTTTCTGTTTTCTCTGCTTGGATTCTTGTTTTGTTCTGTTTAGATGAAGATGAAGATGAAGAGGGAGCTTGAGGATGATAGATCTACTGGTGGTGGTGTTTACGGCGGCGGAAGGCAGGGGGTTGGGAAAGGGGAGTGTTCTTCAGTGTTGAGTGGGAAAGTGAAGATGTGGGAGGAGGAGGAGGAGCAAGAGGTCGGCGGCGGAGGAATGGATGAGTTGCTTGCTGTTTTGGGCTATAAGGTTAGAGCGTCGGACATGGCGGATGTGGCGCAGAAGATGGAGCAACTGGAGATGGTGATGGGATCTGTTAAGGAAGATGGGATTTCTCATCTGGCTTCTGATACTGTTCATTATAATCCTTCTGATCTCTCTGCTTGGATTCAAAATATGCTCTCTGAATTCAATAATACACCCAACCATTTCAACTCTTCTTCTATTTCTACTCCTCCTCCTCAATCTTCTCAATATTCCAATCCTCACTCACGGATTCAATCCAGGCCTTCGCGGTTGTACGACGACGATTCTGAGTACGATCTCAGCGCCATTCCTGGCGTAGCGGTTTTTCCCTCCAAAGATTCCTCAACAGAAATCGAAACTAATTCTCGCAAGCGAGTGAAAATTGAAGGAGAGAGTTCGGTGAATTTGTTGCCGCCATCGCCACCGTTTGTTGCTGCTGCGGCAGCGGCCGGGATTGTCTCTGAACCTTCTCGGCCGGTGGTGGTTGTGGAGGAGGGCTCGCAAGACGCAGGGATTCAACTCGTTCACACTCTAATGGCCTGCGCCGAGGCCGTGCAGCAAGAGAACATGAAGATCGCTGAGGCATTGGTGAAGCACATCGGATTACTAGCGGTATCGCAAGCCGGAGCGATGAGGAAAGTCGCGACGTATTTTGCCGAAGCCCTAGCTCGTCGGATTTACAGAATCTACTCTCCTCAAGACGGATTTTACTCTTCATACGCCGATATCCTCCAGATGCACTTTTACGAGACCTGTCCGTATCTGAAATTCGCGCATTTCACTGCGAATCAAGCGATTCTCGAAGCATTCGCGTCGGCATCGAGAGTTCATGTCATCGATTTCAGTCTCAATCAAGGTATGCAATGGCCGGCGCTGATGCAAGCGCTCGCATTACGGCCAGGAGGTCCGCCGACGTTTCGATTGACTGGAATCGGCCCGCCGAAGCAAGGTAATACAGCCGATTCGTTGCAGCAAGTCGGTTGGAAGTTAGCACAGATGGCGGAGGCCATTGGTGTGGAGTTTGAGTTCAATCAAATCGTGTGTAGTAACCTAGCTAATCTCAATCCGGCGGCACTGGAGATTCGGCCGCCGGCGGTGGAGGCTGTGGCGGTGAATTCGGTGTTCGATCTCCACCGGTTACTGGCTCGGCCTGGAGCGATCGAGAAGGTTTTGGGATCGATAAAAGCAACGAAGCCGAAGATCGTGACGATTGTAGAACAAGAAGCAAACCACAACGGGAGGGTTTTCATGGACCGGTTCACCGAGGCGTTACATTATTACTCAAACATGTTTGACTCGCTCGAGGTTTCCTCGACCGGGTTTGAACCGGCAAGTGAGGACGTATTGTTGTCTGAAGTTTATTTAGGAAGGCAGATTTGTAATGTGGTGGCTTGTGAAGGACCAGACCGAGTCGAACGGCACGAGTCGTTAACTCATTGGCGAACTCGGATGGAATCAGCTGGGTTCAACCCGGTTCATCTCGGTTCGAACGCGTTTAAGCAAGCTAGCATGCTTTTGGCCCTCTTTGCTGGAGGAGAGGGGTACCGAGTGGAAGAGAATAATGGGTGTTTGATGCTTGGCTGGCACACTCAACCGTTGATCGCCACGTCAGCTTGGCAGCTCGACGCCGATGAGTCGACCCAGTGAGTTCGTGGCCGTGGCNTATTACAATTTTTCCTTGTTCTCGGGTTTTTTTTTTTTTCTTTTTTTTTTTTTTCTGCCTTTGTATTTGAAGGGTGGATTAATGACTATATTTTTGGGGGTTGCCTTCTTGCAATAAATATGGTGAGCCTTAATTCTTCAAGAAATGTAAGAAATTATGAAAGTATTTTCCTAAGTGTGCCATTCCTCTTTGATTTAATTTTAATTTGAATGTTATTGGTTGATTGGATATTATTTGTTTATGAAATTTAAATTATAGTTTCATAGTTTAAGATTGTGATATTTGAAAACTTTATGTTATATGCGTATTTAAATTATACAAAATAAATTAATAAATGCATTGTCTGTACTAAGCCATGCGGTCTGGATGCTATTTATTTCCTTCTTGATTTCTCACAAATCAATCGATTCTCCACAATGGTATGATATTGTTCACTTTGAGTATAAGCTCTCATGACTTTGCTTAGTCGAGGTGGGACTTTTATCCAACAGATAGGATACCCAAGATGCACCTTCTTTCTCGATGGCTCAATTATAGGAATGTCATGGTTAAACGTGTTTTGCCTCGAACAATTCTATGTTGGATAATCTCTTGGAAATTTTACTAGAATACATGTGAGTGAGGACAAATGATGCTGAAAGGACGTGTGTTGGTATGTGAGGATAGTTTTCGCTCCTAGAAGCAAGAAGTAGGTAACTTAATGTAATGACTTTGGAGAATTTAATGTACCAATCTCGAGAATAAAGGCTTAAATTTTAGTCATCCTATCTTTAAGATTGCTTTCAGTCGAATGTGGTATTGATTTATTCACGTAATCCTCATTTACTTAGATATCACATATGACCTCAAAACAACCGTAAAGGTAAAGCAACGAGCACATAATTCGGCATCCTTTCAAATCATTATTAGGTGTTCAACCTTTTTGCAATCTTGAAGTTAAATCTCTTTTTGCAAAGCATAAAGTTGGTTGGTAATGAAATGATGAGAAGAAGTAGAGGCATGGGTTTGAAGAGGATTAAGCGTTAATACCCATTTCCCATGAAATTAATATCATTCATTCATCCAATTAACCCCATAGATATCATAATTAAAAGAGTTTGAAAAGACTTTAGATTAGATCAATAATAATTCCCTATTATTTCATTTTTCTTCCTTTTTTTTCTTTCGGTAGTTGACGGGTTTTGTCATGTCATCGTCACATTATCCATTCTTCACTGTATTACTTTTCACCCACAAACGCCTCCTCTTAATCGAGGCTCGACTTCTTTTCTTTTGAAGTTATGTTTAGGGCATGACTCTGATACCATGTTAGATGAACACGACTCTCCACAATGGTATGATATTGTCCACTTTGAGCCTAAACTCTCATGGCTTTGCTTCGGGCTTCCCAAAATGCCTCATAGCCGACGTGAGACCTTCATCATCCAACAAGATCTTCACATGATTGACTTGTTTTCTGAATTACAATAACTGTCATGCTGTCAAAAGAGTGTGAAAAGTTACTATAAATATTTTTATTTTTAAGAACTATTGTGAGGAAAGTTAAAATTCGATGATTTTCAAACATATGAACGGTAAAAATACTATATATATATATATATATATTCACTCTTGGATTTTTTTTGGGTCATTTTATACTGGGTTATCATTGAGGACTTTTTGCTGTATTTTTAAACCATTTCAAAAATCTACGTTTATTGAAAGAAATACTTTTTATATAAGAAACAATAACAATAAATATCTGTTTAGGTAGCCGTTAATATCATACGTGTAATATGAGCTGTTTTATTCTTCTCGTTATATGGTTGAAGATTAAAGTTGTTCATAAAGGAAAAAGTTGAAATCTAATCGAGGAAGAAATAAAGAAAAAAAGGAGTTGGAAGAATATTAGAGTTTTAGGTATAAATTAATCGAAGGTCCCTCGGAAATATGATTACTTTTATTTTTGGTATACGCTTTTGGTGTAGCTATTTTAAATAATATATCCAAACTTATTCATTTGGGTACTCGTTTATACTCATTACGTGTACTGATGTATATAAAGAGATATGTGATAGATACTTCGGAATATGAACTTGACATCATGACGGATAAAAGTATTCTAAATTTTATTCTTTATATCTTTAGGGTCTCTTTTTTCTTCATCTTTAAGCAACGTCTAGTTGAAAGTGTTTAGCGTTTTTGCTTAGTTTATATAAAGATAGAGAGAAAGAAAGTGAAGATCAGTTGAAAGGTGTGTGACGTTTGTTTAGAATTTGATGGATCGATATGACAAGTTATCTTGTGAGTGTGCGATCAACGGTCGAGTGTGAGTGTGCCAAATGTATGGTCATGTTTGTCCAAGGTGTGCTGTCCATGGTCGGATGCTCGTTCCAAACCCCTTTTTACATGCTTATCTTACGGTCTTTACAATTTCATGATGTGTTGATGTGTGTATGACCGTCCACCAAAATCATGTCTAACCGAATATGACTAAAATGACCTAAAATTTTAGTATAGGAGATATGACTAGTTGTCTCCTCTTCCTATTCGAGTTATATGATATCAAAGTTTTCTAAAATATTTCTCTAAAATGTGACCGGAGGCTCGAGCACAAGTGGTTAGGGTTAGAACAACCCAAGAGTGTAGGGTGCATTCAAACCTAGATGAACTGGGACGAACCCTAACGATTTCATCCGAGTTCGCCAGAGCCACTGGATCAAGATCAAATACTGGGAGTTCGCCGCCGCTGGCTGAATCTCAAGATAAGCCAGATTACTACACTCGATGTGATTGAACTCGATGTCTACATCAATGTCTCCGCCATCTGCGCTAATCTCCTACCGACTTGCTCAAAGAATCGGCCGGATTACCTGGCCGCGGCTGGCCGATTCCAGTCAATCGAAACGCCGGTGAAGAAACTCCAGGCCGTAATGCGAGCGCTTGCATCAGTGCCGGCGACTGTATACCTTGATTGCCGCCGCAGCAACAAACGGCGGAAACAACTTCACCGAGCTCTCTCCTTCAATTTCGAGTTCTGTTGAAAAATCTCTGGAAGGAAAGACCGCCACGCCAGGGCTGGATCAAATCCGTAAGTACGATTTAGAATATTGAGATGATTGAGGAGGAATATTAATTGCGAGTTCTACATTTCTTTTTCCACGGTGATTTGGAATGTTTCTGTGATGATAAAATCATAATTTAGGCAAAATTCGTTGCAAGTTCTTCATTCTTTTGGCCATCTGAACTCTATGATCCGACATTTGAGGATCACCTTAATCTCCATAAACTCTGCTCTTTATATAACTCACCATCTTCTTCAAACTTCTCTCTGTCTCCACTCACCAAATCCTCAAACCACAAAGCTTTTTTGATACATCATAATGTCTGATGATGCTCAAGACAAAGTTGACCGTGACCGTATTTTCAAGCGTTTTGATACCAATGGCGACGGTAAGATCTCTTCAACCGAGCTCGGGGAATCATTGAAAACACTTGGCTCTGTTACCAACGACGAAGTTCATCGGATGATGGCCGAGATCGATACTGATGGCGACGGGTTCATTTCGTATGAAGAATTCACAAATTTCGCCCTTGCCAACCGTGGATTAGTGAAGGATGTTGCAAAGATTTTCTAGATAATGTTTTTATACGCTTGTTTTTGTTTGTTTGAGTTCTTGTTCTGTTTATGTTTGTTTCTTCTTCTTTTTCTTTTTCTTAAAAATGTATCTTTCTTGTCGTTCTTGATTTGGAACATTTTGCATTATGGAAATATTGTTTGGGATGTTAAGCTGCAAACTTCTTTGAATCTGTCTCAACCAACCACTTCTTGACGATAATTCATCCAAAACCTATCATGTTTGAGCTTGAAAATCTTAATTGTATAAGGTAACATTCTATACAAGTTTAGTTTAGATTTGTATAACTTGCTTTTGACCATTTGTAACGTCCAAGCTTATCACTAGTACATGTTTCCACACCTTTTTATGAATGTTTCATTCCCTTTTCCGTGAGATCTCATTATCCACGGCCCGTTGGGGACGTTGGCACACTACTTGTTGGGGACGATGGGCTCTGATACCAATTGTAACATGTTTGGCCTGTTACGTATAGCCCTCGGGTTCGGCCTGTTACGTATAGCCATTGGGTCGGGTTCGGCCTGTTACGTATAGCTATTGGGTTCGCCCTGTTACGTATAGCTATTGGGTCAGGTTCGCCCTGTTACGTATAGCCATCGGGTTCGACTTGTTACGTATAGTCATCGAATTCGGCCTGTTATGTATAGCCATCAGGTTCATAGTTGGGGACGATGGTACACTGCCGTTGGGGACGATGGTACACTGCCGTTGGAGACGATGGTACACTGATACCAAGTGTAACAGTCGGCATGTTACGTATAGCCGTATAGCCATCAGGTTCGACCTGTTACGTATAGTCGTATAGCCATCAGGTTCGGCCTGTTACGTATGGCAGTCCGACCTGTTACGTATAGCCATCAGGTTCAACCTATCACGTATAGCCATCAGGTTCAACCTATCACGTATAGCCATCAGGTTCAACCTATCACGTATAGCCATCAGGTTCGGCCTGTTACGTATAGCGGTATAGCCATCAGGTTCAACCTGTTACGTATAGCCATCAGGTTCAACCTATTACGAATAGCCATCAGGTTCACAGTTTTTAAATGTCTTAAGGAATGGTGCATACCAATTGTAACAGCCCTACCATCAGGTTCATAGTTTTTAAATGTTTCAAGGTGTGGTGATACCAATTGTAACAGCCAAAACCCATTGCTAATAGATATTGGTTGTCAGGTTTGACCCATTATGTGTCCATCATTTGCCTTCAACCTCGTTCCCTCTCTATCAAATACATTTCTAGTTTATATAACACGAGTTTTTGTAGTTCAAGAGTCAATCTACTAAATATAAAACTTTAGATTTCTCTAACATATAGCATAAAACATGAATTTTTCAATGAAGATTAATAATATTTCCTCCATGAAAAATGGGGAAAAATACATGGAAGTGTTGTACAAAATCAGCCTATTTACAGTCTCACCACTCTTTCAATACTCTAATCTTAATGGTTCACCCAACTACACAGATCTACAAAGCAATCAAAGTCAAGAAAACCACTCCTTATTTCAGTACCTCATCCCATGTTTCTGTAACCTTTTTAACGACAGAAAACGTAATCATCTTGTTCGAACTCGGTTAGTCCTGCCATGGCCAACGCCAAATGACCCGTCATCATCTCGCTGTTCGTATTTTGAAACTGAGAATAGCTATCAGTCACACATCCATGCCCCAAGAAACCTGACCTCTTTGATCTGGAGGGCATAGGCTGTTCTTCACCTTTCAATATTGCAATGATCTCTAAGATCCCGGGCCTGCGCGATTCTTCACTCGTAATGCAGGCAGCAGCAGCTTCCATCATTTGAATTATTTGATTCGAATTCTTCGTCGTGCATGCTACCAGTGGATCGAGCAGCTCGGTAATTGCTGCTTTCCCTTTCTGCAATAATGGCTTTGCCTGAACGAAAATATGAAGTTTTTTGAAGTTATGAGGACAATTACAACATCTACTATAGACTGCACCGATGAACGGTTTCATGGAGTACAGTTCGATATATGAATCACATTATATCAACTTGGATGCGAGATCGGGAACTCCTATAATAGTTAGCGGTACAAAGGTGGTTCTGTTTATGCTTCAGACGATTTGGCTAATTATATGATACTAGAATATTCGAAGCGGAGACGAAAGGCAAACCTATAGAGAGACCTGTTTTAGCTCGTTTACAAAGGTAACTGACGAGCATAGTCATGTTCTATTACATATGAGTTTGTGCAGAACAGAATCACTAGTCCAACAAAAGTAGATGAAATTATTAGAGTGATATAATGACTTACCCATAGAACCAAGTTCTCCTCTCCACGTGTTCTTGCTTCGATCGGTTTCCTGCCCGTTACGAGTTCCAATAACACGACTCCTAGAGCATAGACGTCTGTTTTATCTGATACTTTCCCGTGCTGGAAATACTCTGGAGCTAGGTAACTAGAAATAAGATCGAAAATTGTAAATCGAAAAGGAACACGAACGTGGAAGGCGAGAGATTCTCGTCGTCCTTCCCCTACGTTAGAATATCTCAAGAATGAGTTCATACCCAAATGTTCCTTTGACAGTTTTGCAAAGGAAAGGCACGAATGGAGCAGAAGTCCATGTTGCTAACCCAAAATCACATAACTGCAAGCAATTGATGAATAAGAACAAAGGTTAACATTTGGTAATTAGACTTATTTGAAGAGATCATTTAGATTATCTTCGAGTGTTGACTTGATTCGTTTCTTTCTATGTAAGAACACAGGCTCACCGCTAGCAGATATTGTCCCTTTTT
Organism: Cucurbita pepo subsp. pepo; assembly: GCF_002806865.2. Taxonomy (NCBI): domain Eukaryota; kingdom Viridiplantae; phylum Streptophyta; class Magnoliopsida; order Cucurbitales; family Cucurbitaceae; genus Cucurbita; species Cucurbita pepo. The sequence goes on from NC_036638.1 coordinate 17,015,812, forward strand.
GGCTTTCCCTCAATGTTTTAAAAAGCGTTTGTTAGGGAGAGGTTTTCACACCCTTACAAGGAATGTTTCGTTCTCCTCTCCAACCGATGTAGGATCTCACAATCCACCCCCTTGGGGGCCAGGGTCTGCTATGATGCCACTTGTAATAGTCCAAGCCCCCCGCTAGCAGACATTGTCCGCTTTGGCACGTTACGTATTGTCGTCAGCTTCACGGTTTTGTTTCCACACCCTTATAAGGAATGCTTCGTTCTCCTCTCCAATTGATTTGGGATCTCACAATCCACCCCTGGAGGGCCCTGCGTCCTCGCTGGCACACCGGACGATATCTAGCTTTGATACCACTTGTAACAGTCCAAGCCCCCTGCTAGCAGACATTGTCCGCTTTGGCCCGTTACGTATCATCGTCAGCCTCACGGTTTTGTTTCCACACCCTTATAAGGAATGCTTCGTTCTCCTCTCCAACCGATGTGGGATCTCACAATCCACCCCCCTGGAGGGCCCAGCATCCTCGTTGGCACACCGCCCGATATCTGGCTCTAATACCACTTTAACAGTCCAAGCCCCCCACTAGTAGACATTGTCCGTTTTGACCCGTTACGTATCGTCGTCAGCATCACGGTTTTAAACGTGTCTACTAGGGAGAGGTTTCCACATCCTTATAAGGAATGTTTCATTCTCCTCTCCAACCAATATGGGATCTCACAATCCACCCCCTTGGAGGCAGGCACACCGCCCATTGTCTGCTCTAATGCTACTTGTAACAATCCAAGCTCCTCCGCTAACAAACATTGTCCGCTTTGGCCCGTTACATATCGTCATCAGCCTCACGGTGTTAAAACGCGTCTACTAGGGAGAGGTTTCCACACCCTTAAAAGGAATGCTTCGTTCTCCTCTCCAACCGACGTGGGATCTCACACTCTATTTCCCTACCCTATCTCTTTCCTTCGTTGCACATCAAACAACCAAACGAATATCGAAACAAAATCAACAAAATTCTTTCACCTTTGGCATTTTCTTGGATGAAAGAAGGATATTTGAAGGCTTAATGTCTCTATGAACCACACATCTTTCAGTCCCATTGTGAAGATATGCCACAGCCTCAGCAATTCCAATACCAATCTTGAATCTCACCGACCAAGGAAGTGACAAGCCACCCCTCATTCCCCTCTTCTTCTTATCTGCAATGGCTATCCTATTAGAATCTCAAAAACAACTCACTAAATTTCAAAGCAATCAAGAACACAAGAACAAGAACTCATACCATGCAAATGTCTTTCTAAACTTCCACCAGAAACATATTTATAAACCAAAAACAAACCCTCTTCTGGATCTATGCAGAATCCAACAAGAGGAACTATAAATGGATTCTGAAGAGAGCTAGCAATCATCAACTCTCTGCAGAATGCCTTCGTTGATTCTTTATCTTCCTTGTCTAAACGTTTGATTGCCACAGAAGTTCTCAAAAACCCAACCCTCCCTCTGAACACGCAGCTCAATGCCCCTCTTCCAAGAACTCTGCCTACCACATTCAACAACATTGAAGAAACTTCAATATTACATAACAAAATTTTGGTTCAAAAACGAAAAGGGTCATTGATTTTGAGAGTACCTGTTGAGAAATTACGTGTTGCAGAAAGAATTTCCCGGAAGCTGAATCTAATCAAGGTATGAGCCACAGGGGAAATGCTCTTTTCAAGAGATTCAATCCTCCGCCATTTTAATTCTTTGTTGAGAGCTTCAGCCATCATTCCATTATCTAAATTCACCATCAAAACAGTCGCCGGAGGTGTAGAAGAAGGGATGTTCATAGTTTCAAGCTCAATCTGAGAGCAAAAACTAAACCGAAAAGATGAATGAACCGACTGAGGATCAGAATTAAACAACTCCCCACCGCAACCACCAGATTCCGCAAGCAACCATGCGTTATTATGCTCTAGATTCTCGTTGTTCCCTTCCACATTAGGGTGTTCATCATCTTGAATCCCCTGATTCTTGCGGCGAAAACGAGCAGGAGAAAGAATACACGCAAACCCACGTTCCCAAATCATTTTTCTCAAAAGGGTTCTAATGTTTACCTCATTATACTGACAATGGTGATGATCTAACATAAGAGGGGATTCCCTTGGGTTAGAACAAGTACAAAGGGAGAAACCCATTTTGAAGCAGATCTCAAAGAAATCACAGAAATCGAAAAAAACCCAAAAAATAAAGAACACAAAATCACAGATTCCCACAAAGAGAAGTGCAAAAAGAGATAGAAAAGTGGAAAGAATTGAAGCCTGCTTTAGCTTTGCTTCAATGGTGGGAGGAGAATATGAACTGATGAACATTAATCAAAGAAATGGAAGAATGAATTGCAGCCATCGTTTAGACCCCTCTTGGAATTGGTGAATATGGGGTAGCTCACTTGCTTTACCTTCAAAATGGAATCAAATTTCATATCAAACCAGAGGGCTCATGGTTCTTATGCGTGCGCGCGCCTCCGGGAGAACAAGAGATTGAATAACAAAAGGCTAATTCAACACGAATAAATACAAGAACATGAACCAATTAAAGGAACCAAACTAACAATAGTTAATTACAAATAAAGATTCCATCTCCTGATCTCTTAGTGTAAGATATATACCATAATTAATGGGTATAATTATAGGTAAGTTAAGATTTATATTGGTTTCAACTAGACCGTGTGATATTGTTTATTATTTTGGTTAAAATATAAGTTTGATCCGAGTGATGAACTTTTAATTTTGTTTCTTGTAGAGTTACGTCCTTAATTTTATTAGTTTGACACCAACAACATCATATAGCTAATTTTAACGGGATTCAACTAGTTAAGATATATATTTATTTTTTAATACAAAAAAACGTGAAATACGACCGTTTAAACCTAAATACAAATACATTTTTTAAAAAATTGATCTTTTTTAACATTTTTTTTTGTTTACGTCGATAAATTTTTATTCCAAACTTATAATTATATCATAATTAGCGACTAAGTCGAACAACTTTACTAGTGGAACAAGTTAATGACTAATGATAATACACTTTTTACTTTTTTTACTTTTTTATTATTATTTTTTTTTTTCACAAAGATGAACCAAATCTAAAGGGAAAGAGATTCCAAATTAAAACAAAAATAATAGTGAATATTCCATTTTAAAAACAAAATAAAATTATAACAAAGATATTAAATAAACTCGAACACTCAAGAAATCTGTCGGATAAACAGATTCACATCTCTTATAATCAACACAGTCTTATATTCTTTTTTTATTTTTTTATTTTAAATTTTATTCAATAACTTCAACTAAATTTTAAATGATATTTATATGATTTGAGCTCGATTCAGTTCAAGATATTTTTTTTAACATAATCTAATTAATTAAACAACGTTTTTTTTAAAACTAATAAACCTAACCCAAATGGACTATAAAATATTTATTAGATAATCTAATTAATTATGTAATTTATTTAGTTGATAGTTTAGGGATTCATTAGATATTTTTTAAGGTTCGATACAATTTTAATAATTAAAATTTTTTATTTTTATAGAATTTTTAAAAATAACAGTCAGAGATGAATATAGACGTATAGTTTGAATTTAAAAGTATTCGAATACATGTTACTAATAAAGTGAGATTCCGATATTAATATTTTGTAACGTGTTACGTATCGGTCTCCTTCCTCCCTTACTTCATGTTTAGACTTTAGCCAAATAATTCATTAAAATAATTTCATGTCCCCTTCATGCATAGACTTTGGCTACATACAATAAACAAAAATCTAATAACATATGTACAAAAGTTTGGTTCATATAATTGAATTATTTATTTTATGATATGTCCTCTCGGTTGTTCAATTTTTAAGATATAATTTTATTAGTTTATCTGCATGTGGCTCGTTTGTGCTTTCTAAGACGTAGCCAGGAAGGACAAAGTTGTTTGTTTTCATATCAAGTTTCGATTCGTATTTTTAAAATTAAGTTGACCTAACAAAGAAAGAGAGTGTCAAGGTTCGGGATTGTTAAGAAGACCTTAAGGAAAAAAAACTTCAACCCTGCTACTTATTTACCGCTTACTCAATGATTATACATAGTAAAATTATATATGGTAAATGACATATAAAGTCAATGATTATATATAGTAAAAGACTACGGTTATATATGTTGAAGTTATATACAGTCAATTGAACCATATATATCATTGACACTTTATGCAGTCTCTTATGTGCATGTCTGAAGTCATCAATATAAACCTTTAGCCAATATTTCTGTTTTCACTTTCTTTGTACGGTTCTTTGTGTTCATCTAAATCAAGTATGTGCGTTGCTGTGCAATCCTAACACTATTCTCTATCACTAACACAAAGAAAAGTAGGTCAGAACACAGTTTTTATTGTACGAGGTATTTTAGAGAAACTAAAAGTAAAGTCACGAGAGGTTATACTCAAAGTGAACCGTATCATATTAACGAAGAAGGTTGTTGTTCTTAAAAGTGGGACCGAACGAACGAGTAATTGATTGTTAGGTAAAGGTTAGCTAATGTGATAATGATGGGTATTAAAGAATAAATGTTTTGAAGGCATTTGTGTTGGAGCATGTGATCTAAATCGCCCACTTCCATTGACCGGAATCAGATTCCATTCCCCCCATTTGGTCTGTCGGTGATGAAAAAAAATTAAAATACCATTAATAAGTTTTTAATAAATATTTAGTTTCGATTGAATCTGCATCCGTTACAACATGGTCACGTTACTTATTTATCGCTTCTTAAGAGTGAAAACTATCTTCATAGACCAACACGAGTATTTTCAGCATGTTTTGTCTTTAGTCACGTGTATTTTAGGAAAATTCCTTAGAGGTCACATAACCATGGAGTTTCTATGATTGAGCTACCGAAAAAGAAGATGAATCTTGTTGGTATAAGTACAATTCTTTCGAGTATTTCTTAGTGATAAAGCAACCCTAATCCTCAGCCCAACGATCCAAGCTTTTGTTGAAGCAAGAAGAACTCTTGAATCTAAGTAATTAACACCTCCTTATACGAAATTTAGATCAACCAAGAGAGGCTAGAATTAGATTACCTCGATCGAAGATTTAGAAGCAAGATTTGGAAACCTTGTTCTAAATTGAGTCACTCCACAATCGAACTTGATCAAGGCTTGATTGAATGGCTCGGGTGAAATTCTACCACAAAAATTGCTTGAAACTTAGAAATGACAAATATGATGCTCACATTTCTAAGGGAAACGTCTCAAGATCTAAATTACATTCATCCACAAATCTGAATTTTACATAACTTATTGTGGCTATTTATAGTTTCTCGACCCTTGTGGACCGTATTTATTCCGATTCCCTTTAATCTCCACGAGAATAAGTCATTTGACTTTTACATGATTTATGAAATTAAAAATAGTTCTTTCTAACAAATGTTGATGTGCTCGAGTGGCTAATGCAACACGTCCGAAATCAATTGAGCTCTCATTTAGAACACCGTGATTCTTATCACTTAGTTATCATATTTTCATGATCACTCTCATCTTGATGTGATCTAGATTCATTCGTAGTCTCTTCATGAGAATATTTACTAAAACCACTCTGCATAGCGGTGAAAGTTCTATATTTATAATCATTTACGGAATCAAATAAATTACAAAGAAAATAGAAAAAGCAATAAATAGATATATAATATTTATTTATAATAAATCGTCAAAAATAGTACTTATGCTAAACTGGAAGACTCAATATCCCTAATCAATATCCCTAATCATAAAGATTTTATCTGCAATAAAAGGTCAAATATGATACATATATAAAAACCATGATTCAAAATTAAAAATGTTCGACAAGTAATCATGTTTTTGTCTTAAAAAAAAAAAAATATATATATATATATATATATATATATATACCATATGCTTTTAAACTTATGTGGTAAGTGATTATTTGTATGTCATCACTTTTATTAAAGAATTGTAGAAGGTAAAGATCTTATTATTACTTTAAATCAAGATGTGATGTGATATGAATCCACTTCACTTAACTTTGGCTTATTTATTGGCATACTTTCATCTACCTAAAACCTTATATTATAATGCTAATATTTATTTATTTTAAAAAAATATCTCCTTTTTATTCATTTAATTCAATCCAATTGGATCGTTTTAATCAGACTTTTCAAAACTAATTGCGTTAAAATAATGCGTAATTACATAATTAACATTTCAATCGATAAAATTTAACAAAATATCATTACAGTGCCTTCTTAATGTTGTTATTAAGTTAATATAGAACGCTGTTACTGTATTCCGTTAATAAGATAATAAGAATTGGTTGTGATATTTTATTAGAATCAATTGAATTAGAAAAGTTAAACTTATCGTAATCCTACTAGATAAATAAAATAAGTAAGTCCGAGATTAGAATTAGTATAGATGAGACTGCTTTGAACTGAAACTTTGGTAAGATCGGGGCTACCTTCTACAGAGTTGCGCTACCCACATGGATGAAAATCCACCCAGTAATTCATGTGAGTAACCTGAAGCCCTATCACCCTGACCCGGACGACGACCAGCGAAATGTAATCACGAGACTGAGCATCGATCTGAAACAAAGAGACAGCAAAGAAATAGAGGAGATCCTAGCGAACAGGGTTAGGAAGATAGGAAGACCTGAACTTTTTTTTCATTAATTTTTGTATTATTATTATTTTTTTTTTTTGTGATGAATTAAGAATAGCAAGAAAAAAAAAAAAGTTAGGAGAGAAATAATAAGGTATAAATTTTCGTATTAGAGATGTTCACGGGAGGGGGCGAGACGGAGAATCCTTCCTCGTTTCCATCTCCGCTACCTATTTCATTTTCTATTTTCGCAAAATTCTCTATTCATTTTTGCGAGGATCGGGAGCTAGGACTCCTTAAGTAATTTTTCTCTGTTTATTATTTTTTTAAAAAATTTTAAACTTTCAATATAATATTTATTAAAAAATTATAAAAAAAAATCATAATAAATCAAATATATTTTATAACAAAACCCGAAATATACATATATATATATATATAACTATAATAACCCGAAATTTTCTACTTAATTTAAGGTCGCTACTGTATACGTACCATAAACATTGAATGCGGAAGAGTTCATCTAAATTTCATAAAAGGTAATCTTTATCTTAAAACACAGCTATGGACTTACCTGTTTCGAAAACATTTTTAAAATGACACAACAAAAAAACTAAATAGTTTAAGTTAAAAACATCGTATTCTAGCATAAATCTAAGAAAATAAATACCATTACCCTATGTACGAGCCATGGTCTCGAGTTGTGTGTGTCATTCTTGCGCAGGGGCCATGCTAATCTTCTCTGTATCGTTCCAATTTTATCGGATGTCCCCGCCCAAAGAGGACAATATCTGTTAGCGATAGATATGGGCCGTTTCAAATAGTATCAGAGCTAGACACTAGACGATGTGCTAGCCTTCTCGCTGTTCTCCGAAGGGGGGTAGACACAAAGCGGTGTGCCAATAAGGACGCTGGCCCCAAAGGGGGTGGATTTGGGGGCGGTCCCACATTGATAGGAGGAAGGAAAGAGTACCAGCGAGAACGCTGGGCCCCGAAGGGAGTGAATTGTGATGTCCCACGTTGGTTTGGGAGGAGAACAAACCACCATTTATAAGGGTGTTGAAACCTTATATATATATACATATAACTTTTAAAAAAATTTAATTTTAATATCATACATTTAGTTTAAATATTACCATTAGAGTTTTAAAATTATATATAATTTATCCCGACCCCATTTATTTAACTGAGAAAAAATGTTCTCTACTCCCGATCTTATTACTGGTCTAAACAAAGAATCCCTCTCCTCATCGAACATGTGGGTAAATTGGAATCATACTTCATAAGCCCTAATTTAACTTATAACGTTACAAAAGTTAAAAAAAAAAATTCGGTAAAATGGTAAAATCTTATTTTTCGCAGGTAAAAATCCCTATCCATATTGATGTTTGAATTCAATTATTTATAATAACATCTTTAGCTTCTTCCCTGTTTCAGTTCTTCCCTGTTTCAGTTCTTCCCCACCAAACCCTAAAACAACTGAAATTCAATTTTTGTTCGATGGATTTACAGTGGACTGACAATCGCCATCGCTGTGTTCTCTGATTCTGGTCTCTCCGTGTTGTTCAGCTTTTTCACTCTCCTAATATTTCCTACATTCATGGGAGAGAACAACAAAAGACGACTCTCCGACAATGGCCACCAACGAAGCAAGAAGCATCAATCTTCGTCTTCCCCTTCTTCTGCTCGAACTCCCATTCGCTCAAGATCGACCTCTCACACTCGATTCAACAATCCCTCACCGGAACCGTCAAGGAGCAAAACCCCACATTTCGTTTCGTATCTCGACTTCCCTAATTTGCCCTTCAAAATTAAATTACTGTGTGAAATCATCGCCAACGCCTCATCGATTGATCTCGAAATCGTTCTGGAAGAGACCGGTGTTCAGGTTAGTCGAGAAGATGTAGAAGATGTTCTGAAATTATCTTACAAGTTTCCGGGATCATCCATGAAGTTCTTCCGGTGGTCTGGCCGGAAACTCAACGACCAACACAGTCCCTATGCGTGGAATTTGATCGTCGACATGTTGGGTAAGAATTTACATTTTGAACCAATGTGGGATGCTATGAAATCGATGAAGAACGAAGGGTTGATTTCTTTGGCTACTTTTGCTTCTGTGTTTAGTAGTTATATAGTTGCTAATCGTGTTAAGGATGCCATTGTGTCATTTGAGGTTATGGATCGTTATGGTTGTCCTCGTGATGTAGTGGCATTGAATTCACTTCTAAGTGCTATATGTAGGGATGGAAACACCAAGGATGCAGATGAGTTTTTGCAGATAGCCAAAGGTAAAATTAGGCCTGACCCTGATTCTTATGCCATTGTATTAGAAGGATGGGAAAGTGAAGGAAATATAGTCTGTGCCAGACAAACCTTTGTAGAGATGATAGAACAAATTGGTTGGGATCCCACCAATACCCCTGCTTATAATTCCTTCTTATGTGTATTGCTCAAGGACCCCAATGGGCTGCACGAGGCATTGATGTCCTTCAAGAGATTGAAAGATAAGATGTGCTATCCGGGATTTAAGTTTTTCAAGCTTGCCCTTGATGAGTGTGCGAAGAATCGCGATGTCAAAGCGGGGAAGTATCTTTGGAAAGAAATCATGGAGAGTATTAATTTTCAGCCCGATACACATATGTACAATTCGATGATTGTTCTATGTTGCCATCAAAACGACGCCGATGCAGCTAGAAGGCTGTTAGATGAGATGATATCTTATGGAACATTCCCGAATTTGGAAACTTACAATTTGTTATTTCGGTTCTTGTTAAAGGAAAAGAAATTGAGAGAGGCTTCAAGTATATTTGATGAAATGGTTAAAAATGAGTTTGTTCCAAGCCATGCTAATTGTAAAGCAGCAGTCAGGATTTACATTGAAAATGAAGACCCAAATGGGGCCATAAAAGTATGGAAATGTATGGTTAAAATTTATGAATCTGATCTTGAAGAGATTGGTAATTTCTTGATTGTAGGGCTCCAAGATCAAAAGAGGTTGCCCGAAGCAGTCAAGTATGCTAATGAGATGATTGATAGAGGTATCATTTTGAAACATTCAACTTTGTCTAAACTAAAACAGAGCCTTTTTGAAGTTAGAAAGGAATTTATGTATGACGAGCTAATGATGAAGTTGAAATTTAGTGAGAGATGAGAATTTTGGGGCTCGGATCAGATGGGTTATAGAGATGATATATTTGGGGCTCGGATCGGGCTTGCATTCTGAAATGTATCGATTTCTGTGGAATCTTCTGCTGTTTTAGTACATGTAGATGTCTGTGAAGTGTTCTAGTACAAAACAAGAAACTGTTGTAGCATGTTTTTCCATCTCATTGGAAGGGGAGCATTTTGTGGAGTTGGAGAGTGATGATAATTGGTATAAGGAGAGAAAATCTATACTTTTTGATACCAAAAGAAGAGAGTATCACAGAGAAGGCTTCTCTGTTACTTTCCTTGAATAGAACATAGATATCTGTTTGTGGTGCCTCTCCTATGAAGGGATTTTCTTGTAGTTCTTGGAAGGTCATAACGAACATGAAGAGAATAATTTCCAAGAAGATTATTTTTGTGTTTTTTTTTTTGCTTGGAAGAAGGTCATATTCGGGAGAAGTGCAACACTGTGATCGTATTCAGTTGTCCTGTGATCGATTTCGGCCGTTCTGGAATCAGCTCATTTAGAGATGAGATGTCGAGAGGCATGGGAGAGGTATGAGTAGTGGACTTTGCTTGCAAAGAGTCCTGTAATTATCCTGGGTGTTCTTGATTGTTAACAGGCTCTTTTGTTGTGGGCTGGCTTCTTTTTTCTTTGCATTCCTTCCTTGGTTTGCGCTCTTTTCACACGCTAGTCATTGCTTCATGCCATCCTCGAGGTGAGGAATCACGGATCTTCGTAATGGTATGATATTGTCCATTTTGAGCTCTCGTGATTTTGTTTTTAGTTTCCCAAAAGGCCTTATGCCAATAAAGATGTAATCCTTACTTATAAACCCATAATCATCCTCTTAATTAGCTAGTGAACCCATAATCATCCTCTTAATTAGCCAACGTGGGATTACTCTTAATAATCCTCAACAATCTTTTCCTCGAACAAAGTATACCATAGAGTCTTCCATGAGGCCTCTTTTTTTAAAGTTCTCGAATAGCCTCTCCTTAATTGATGCTTGACTCCTTCTTTGGAGCCCTCAAACAAAGTACACCCTTTGTTCGACACTTGAGTCACCTTTTACTACACTTTCGAGGCTCACAATTTCTTTGTTTGACACTTGAGGATTCTATTGGCATGACTAAGTTAAGAGCATGACTTTGATACCATGTTAGAAATTATGGCTCTTCACAATGGTATGATATTGTCTACTTTGAGCATAAACTCTCATCCTAACAAATGGAGATATATTCCTTACTTATAAATCCATAATCATCCTCTTATTTAGCTAATGTGGGACTCCTCTCCTAATAATTCTCAACCCGCACACAATCATTAATATACTGACTAACTTATTGTTAGGTGCTCGTCATACAATGACAACTTAAGTGCTCTTGTGTGTGGATTCTCTTGGATTCTCTTCAACTTCACAGTCCATTCTTGCGTGCAATACAAAGATTTGTTCTTTAATGCGAGGGTAATGGACTTGGACAAATTTTACTGAATTTGATGCATAAACACAAAGTTTGGAAGCTTGGTAAAATTTGTAATGATTTAATTCATCTTGTGCAAACTATGGTTAAGAACAAATTCTCAATAAACTAATTCTCAAGGTATTCTCTACCTATTCGTTTGTATCGGTTTCAGGTATAGGTACTGTAAGAGTCCAAGCTCACTCTTAGTAGATATTGTCTTCTTTGGGCTTTTTCTTTCCAGTTTCCTCTTAAGTTTTTAAAATGCATATTAGGGGAGGTTTCCATACCCTTATAAAGAAGGTTTCATTCTCTTGTCCAACCGATGTGGGATCTCACAATCCCACCCCCCTTCGAGGTACAACGTTCTCGCTGGCATTCGTTCTCTTTCCAATTGATGTGGGATCTCACAGTACAGGTACCCTTTTGCTGAAGGTCGTTTAAGCTTTTTTTGCGAGTATGACATGGATTACTTCAGCATGTAGCGTCCAGTATTCGAATATTGACTCGAGGTATTTTTTTCTACTCCTTACCTAGAATCATTTTTTTTTTTAGAGATATCTAATCCTACAAAGAGATATTTATTCAAATAAATGTTTCTAAGCTATGAAATCTAAATCATTAACTAACACAAATCAATGTATAATATGTTCTTGAGCAAAAAATTGGAAATCCAACTGTATGTATTTTTATTTTATTTTAATTTATCGATGTTTACAAGAACACCATGTATTTAATAATTTTATTTGTATAATCTGTCATTTTTCTTTTAATATAATTATTAATGGAGAAGATCCTAAATCTTCCAAATCTGTGCATTAATTATTTCTGGATCATTACAGACTTAATTTTGTTCATTTAATCGCCTGTATGAAATTCTGCAGAGGATATACATATAATTTGCTGGTAGATTCTCCTTTAAAAAAACAAAATTTTCTAAACAGATCTCCAAGTGAGGCCTTCATTGAGTAGTTCATAACTGGGTAGAACAACATTTCCAGCTTCATTTTTTTAAGGAACAGCATTAATTTCTGATCCAAATCTTGTCGTTTTTTTTGTCATTTCTTTATCAGAATGGTTTATTAATTCATGGGTTTGAATTATTGAGTGCTCTAAACTGTTCTCATACAAATTATGTCTACTGATTCCATCATTTTTGACTGTTTGAGCTTGAACTTCTTTCTCTTTGAGATGAAAGAATAGCATCAATGGCTTCCTTAACTTGTGATATATCAGGAGCTTTCCCACCTTGAACTGGCCAAAACTCATCCGTAGCTAGGATCTGATATTCAAAATTTTTACTATGATATCAGAGCCAACAAGGGAAGGATCTTTATCCAAAATTTGGAAACAGAGTGATATGGAATTTGTACCTTCACTTGTAGTTGAAGAAATTTTACATAACTAATTGCCTTTTCCAACATCGTTACCAAATCAACCTGCAAACAAGTACAAATTATTAGCGTTTCACGAGAAAGATCATAGATATAGAAGTTAGGGACACTATCTTCATTCGAACAAAACATTTTGGGTAACCAAAAAACAAAATCACGAGAGCTTATGCTCAATGTGTACAATATCAAGTAATTATTAGCCTATCACAATCGTACCCATAACTTAGTAATAGAATATAACCACCTAAGCCCACGTCAGCAGATATTATTCTCTTTGGGTTTGGAGATATTTGTACCCTGGTAAAAAATACTTTGTTCCTCTCTACAACCGATGTGAGATCTCACATAGAATTCTTGGGTGGGTGTCAAATAAATAGACATGTGAGCCTTAAAGGTGTGTTCATAGGAAATATGCATGGAAGAGATGTATTAGATTGACGAAAAGGAGCTAACACGGGATAGTGCTAGACGGATAAATGACTATTTAAGATGAAGAGATTTTTAGAGTTTCACATTAGCTAGTTAAGAAGAAGATCTGCCGAGGCGGATTGAGATATGAACATGTTTTTTATATTAGATAAGAGTAAGCACCTTGGAGCCATTGGGAACCAATTCTTGAAGTATCTTCAGCCGCTCGCTAATCCTCTCTCGTCGATTCTAAGAAACATAAAAACAAAGACAAAAGCAGACATTCTTTCAGAACCTTAAAATATTTGTTCCTTAAATTGTAAGCCAACGTTGTCAAAAAAACAAACTAAAACCTTGGCTGCAATGCTCTGTGGATCCTTTGCTGTTGATGATTTGGGTTTCTGTTTCTTAGCTGCAACTGTTGTGCATTGCTTCTTACTAACACTCCCACTGCTCTCTCCCTGTCAATCAATCAATCAAAAGCTAACTTTCAAAATAAAAAAAACTTGTAATTTAGCTCGGAATTCAAACGTTTTCGGTAACGACCCAAGCCTGTTCTTTTTTGTCTTTCTTTAAAACGGTCTGTTAGTGAGAGGTTTCCACACTCTTATAAAAAATGTTTTGTTCTCCTCCCTAACTGATGTAGGATCTTACGATCCACCCTCTTTCGGGGGCCAGCGTCCTCACTGACACTCGTTCCCTTCTCCAATCAATGTGTGACACTCCAATCCACCTCCTTTAGGGCCCAGTGTGCTTGCTAGCACACCGCCTCTTGTCCACCCCTCTTCGGAGCTTAGCTTCCTCACTGGCTCATCATCCGTTGTCTGGCTCTGATACCATTTGTAACGGCTCAAGCCCACTGCTAGTAGATATTATCTTCTTTGATTTTACCTTTCGGGCTTTTCTTCAAGGTTTTTAAAACGCGTCTACTAAGAAGAGGTTTCCACACTCTTATAAAGAATGTTTTGTTCTCCTCCCCAATCGGATACGAGATCTCACATTTCTCAACAAAAACGAAAAAAAAATTGAGGACTTGTTGCAAAGAAAAGGTAAGAACTTTGAAATTCAATACCATATGAGGTCGCTTTTGATTGGCAATCTCGTGAGCTCCTTCAGCCTCCTGAATGGCATCAGAAACACCACTTGCTTCAGAGTAAAGCCAATCATACACAGACCCATCACCATTTTTGTTCTCTTTTGGAGAGCTATAACCATTGGTGGCTGTTTGAAAGCAATTGGGATCTTCCATCAAACGCTGGTGATCATCCCAATTATAAGTGTCTTGACCAACCCCTTGTGGCTCAAAGCTCAGCAAAGATTCATTGTTCTTATGGAAAATGTTATCAATCCCACACTTGAAGTTGATGAGAGACTGAGGCAGTTGCTGCTGCTGCTGATGGTGATCGAGTTGGTAATTCGTCGTGTTTCGAAAGAGAAAGGTAGCATTTGGAGTGTCATGGGTAGCAATGGGTATAGACTTGATATATCCACCAGCTTTGTCCATGCCATCGGCTTCATGTACAGATGAGTTTGCAAGTGCCATTGAGAGAGGCAAAGAAAAGAGTATTGAAGAGTGCTTTAAAAGTACTCAAAGGATACACAACCGTCGTACTTTCTTGACCCTATTTGTAGGGGTTCTAATTAATCCAATTATGTTTTTATATTATATAAAAAATTCCCTTCTCATTGTTGACTTGTTTTCAATTATAACCCATTATTATTATTATTATTATTTTTTAGTGAACTTAACTAGTTGTACGGTTGAGATTAGAGGTGTGAGATCCTACGTTAGTTAGAGAGAGGAACGACTATACGTTTTAAAACCGTAAGGCTAACGACTATACGTATGTAACGGACCAAAGCGGATAATATTTGTTAGCAGTGAGATTGAGTTGTTACAAATGATATCATAGTCCGTCACTAGGAGGAGGTGAGCCAGTGAGGACGCTCGCTGGCCCCCAAGTAGATGAATTCCTTATTCTTTTTCACGTGTTGTAAAACCGTGAGGTTGACGGTGAAATGTAATGGGCCAAAATGGACAGTATTTGCTAGCGGTGAGTTTGAGTTATTACAAATAATATAAGAGCTAACAACAATACGTAACAAGCCAAAACGGACAATGTTTACTAGCGGTGGGCTTGAGTTGTTACCAAGGGTGTCAGAGTCAGTAATTAGGCAGTGTGTCAGTGAGAACACCGGCTTCCAAGGGGGTGAACTATGAGATCCCACATCGGTTGGAGAGGAAAACGAAGCATTCCTTATTTTTTTCACGTGTTTTAAAACCCTAAGACCAACAACAATACGTAACAAGTCAAAACGGACAACGTGTACATCCATAATCAATTAACATGGGGAAAGAGATGAATGAGTCTTAATAAAAAAGAAGGGGGTTGGGTAGAATGTGGATGGTATGAGTTGAAAGCCATAATTTAATGGGTTTATGTGTTGGGATGGAGCAGCTGGCAGAGGCGAGAAAGGGTCGGCGGATGTGTCGCCAACCCCACGTCTTTGAGATTCCTGTGGTCACCATTTTAGACCCTAAAACTGATCGATCTGAGGAACCAACAATAAGCACTTTCCTGTGTGCTTCCCCTCAGCTCTCTCACAGTCAAGCTAGCACGTGGATTCTAACCTTATTTTAATCATGGACCCATATTTTAGGAGTTGAAGATGTCAAGTTTTAAGTTGGCATTACTAGCTGAGCTGGTGTGGTTCTTATTTTCTGGGTTATTTTTAAGATGTGATTGGTGTGGCGGTGGAATCCCTGTTTATTTTGACTTGGTTTTGTATATGAATATTTTTTTTTTTTATGAACGTATGATGTTTTTGTTCATATTCGCTGTCGATCGACTAATTGAAATGATAGCGATGATGTTGATGTTTGTAATAATGTATTAAAATATATGGATGAATGATTCGAAGATATATATAGATTAGGGTTAGGGTACTAAATTTTTGTTATATGGGCAAAAACAATAATATAGACTTGGAAGAAATATACTTAGCTTATGACTATGTGTATTTGGAATAGCTTTTGAAAAACTTGAACGGTAATCAAGTCAATCAAAAATATGTTTGGTGTTGATCAACAAATGTGAGATCCTAAATCGATTGGAGAGGGGAACGAACCATTTGTTATAAGGGTGTGGAAAGTTCTCTTTAATAGACGCGTTTTAAAATCATGATAAGTAAAGGGTCAAAGTGGACAATATTTGTTAGCTGTGGGTTAGCTTGTTACAAGCTAGAGTGAGATACCGAGCGGTTTTCTAGCGAGGACGTGGCCTCCAAAACATTTCTTATAAGGGTGTGGAAATCTCTCCCTTGTAGACATGTTTTAAAATTGTGAAATTGACGGTGATACATAACGGGCCAAAACAGACATTGCATTACTTATAGGGTGTGGAAAGCTCTCCCTAGTAGGCACAATTTAAAATCGTGAGATTGACGATAATTCGTAACGGGTCAAAACCGACAATATCGGCTAACGATGAGCTTGAAATGGGGTGTGAAAACCTCTCAATTTTAGAGTCTTTCCATACACCTTTACTCTTCTAATACCTAAAGAATGTTACAATTTGTGGTCGATTGGTCAAACAAATGCAAACGACTTAAATAAGAACTTTCAAGATAGAAGATGTAAGAGTGAAGTATTATGCTAGCTATGGTCCCCTATCCCTTCGTTACTTTTAAATCAGTGTTAACTCCTTCGCTTGTATGATATCCAAGTAAGAGAAGAGTACATGATTGAACTGAGACCATATCCAAATGAGAGCGATCATGAGAACAAAATGACTAAGAAAGAATTAAAAATTACCGTCTATACCTACAAGGTGCATTTTCCTTTTCGATGACTCAATCATAAGAAAGTTCTTTACTTGGAACAATTCTATGTCAAGTGATGTCTGGAGTATTTTCCTAGAAAGCATATCAGTAGGAATAAAACATACTGAAATAACTTGTATTGGTCAACGAACATAGTTTTCATTCTTAACAAAGAAATGTCAAAGCCATCAGATACCGAATACGAATTTTGAATCTTGATTAGAATCTTAAGCATGAATTGTTACAAATGATATCAGAGCGAAACCTCTCCCAATAAGAAGCGGTAAAAGAATGAACCAAAGAGAAAGCTAGTGAGCATGTGACTACTACGTATTAATGATATTAATTTCGTCCCGCGATTGAATCGAGTGACGTATCGAATGTTGTTGGATAGAGTTTGTAAGAAGAAGACGTGAGTAATGAGTGGTAGGGCACTCATAAAGAAGCAACACCCTTACACATATTTGGGTCATCAAACTCATGCATGCAGGCAGGGAAATAGCCAAAGGGAGGATCCAAAAGACAGATGGTTTTGACTTTGAAAAAAGAGGTGTCCCCATGCACGTAATAAAAGCAGTTTAGTATATTAAACCATCACATGCTTACTCACATGGCCTAATCCCACACATATCGCACAATCCATTCGCCATAAACAAACCCTGCAGCTGCCAATTGTGTTGGATGTTTAAGGCGACTTTTCTCAGCTTCCCAATACTATATTCTTCTCGACATGTCTGTGTTTGTGTTTAGTTATGATAATCGAGTAAGAACATTGGCTGATTCCTAACGATTTAGTGTTTTTCTAGTCGAACAAATGTTAACCTATCAACCATCTTGAGGATGAGTTGACCTAGTGGTAAAAAAAGAGAACAATCAACTCTATCTATACCAATAAAGTGCAGCTTTGTTTTCGGTAGCTCAATCATATGAACAATCAAGCGAGGTTTACTTGAAGTAATTCTATATTGGGTGATCTCTTAGAAATTTTTCCAAGATGCATGTGAATGAGGACAAAAACATGTTTGAAGAATTCTAGTTGGTTTGTGGGGACAAAACATGTTGGAAGAATTGGTGTTGGTTTGTGGAGATAGTTTTCACTCTTAAAAGTACATGTGAGTGAGGGCAAAACATGTTGGAAGAACTCGTGTTGCTTTGTTGGGATAGTCTTCACTCTTAGAAGTGAGAAGTAAGTAACGTGACCATGTCGCAGGGCCATTAAATGTCAAATCCAAATTCCAAATCTTGGACACGAGTTGTTACATGGACACTCACGAAGAACCAACCCGTTATCATTTGAGAATAGTCGAGTGCATGCATGTTTAGGTTGGACTGTGACACTGAGTAAAGAAGAGATACATAAATGAACTGAGATCACATTCGAGTGAGAGATTATTTTGTTCGTGTTTCTACAAAATAATCAATGAACTGAAAGTGAGGGATGTTATAATAAATAATTAATTTTTTTCATTGATTGAATGGTTCCAACCTATTCCACTTACGCGCACAGGGACGCTCCTTCGTTGACTTTAATCAACAATAATATCTTTTTTAAAACTATAGAATAGGATGGAGGTTTTTCGGTCAGATTTCACATTAATTGGAGATGAGAACGAAGTGTTAAATGGCGTGGAAACCTCTTCCTAATAGACGTGTTTTAAAACTGTAAGGTTGACGGCTATACGTAACGGTCCAAAATAGACAATATCTGCTAGCGATTCATTTAAGTTGGGACATAAATATAATCACATGGAACGTTTCATGAATCATGCCCTTCATAATATTTTAATTTAGACTATAATAAATACATTATCTTTTTCTTTGGACGTATTTTTATCTTCGATATTATCACTAATTTATTTTTAATCGAGATGTCGAAAGTTTGGATTCAGCCACTCGTACGTATTGTTTGTGAAATCTCACATCGGTTGGAGAGGGAAACAAAACATTCTTTATAAGGGTGTGGAAACCCCTCTATAGTAGACAATTGTGAGTCTGATGGCGATACGTAACGGGCTAAAGCGGACAATATCTGCTAGCGGTGGGCTTTTGGATCATTACAAATGGTATTAGATTTAGACATAAAGCGATGTGTCAGCGAGGACACTGGCCCCTAAAGGGAGTGGATAGTGAAATCTTCACATTGGAGAGGGGAATGACGCCGTCCTTATAAGAGTGTGGAAATGTCTCCCTAATAGACGTGTTTAAAAATTGTGAGGCTGATGACAATACACGTAACGGGTTAAAGCGAACAATATCTGCTAGCGATGGGCTTGAGTTATTACAAATGGTATCAGATCCAAACATCAAACGATGTGCCAGCTAGGACGGTAGCCCCTAAAGGGAGTGGATAGTGAAATCTTCACATCGGTTGGAGAGGGGAATGAAGTCGTCCTTATAAGGATGTGGAAATGTCTCCATAGTAGACACGTTTAAAAATTGTGAGGCTGATGACAATACATAACGGGTTAAAGCGAACAATATCTGCTAGCGGTGGGCTTAGGTTATTACAAATGGTATCAGATCCAGACATCAAACGATGTGCCAGCGAGGACGCTAGTCNTGATTGAATGGTTCCAACCTATTCCACTTACGCGCACAGGGACGCTCCTTCGTTGACTTTAATCAACAATAATATCTTTTTTAAAACTATAGAATAGGATGGAGGTTTTTCGGTCAGATTTCACATTAATTGGAGATGAGAACGAAGTGTTAAATGGCGTGGAAACCTCTTCCTAATAGACGTGTTTTAAAACTGTAAGGTTGACGGCTATACGTAACGGTCCAAAATAGACAATATCTGCTAGCGATTCATTTAAGTTGGGACATAAATATAATCACATGGAACGTTTCATGAATCATGCCCTTCATAATATTTTAATTTAGACTATAATAAATACATTATCTTTTTCTTTGGACGTATTTTTATCTTCGATATTATCACTAATTTATTTTTAATCGAGATGTCGAAAGTTTGGATTCAGCCACTCGTACGTATTGTTTGTGAAATCTCACATCGGTTGGAGAGGGAAACAAAACATTCTTTATAAGGGTGTGGAAACCCCTCTATAGTAGACAATTGTGAGTCTGATGGCGATACGTAACGGGCTAAAGCGGACAATATCTGCTAGCGGTGGGCTTTTGGATCATTACAAATGGTATTAGATTTAGACATAAAGCGATGTGTCAGCGAGGACACTGGCCCCTAAAGGGAGTGGATAGTGAAATCTTCACATTGGAGAGGGGAATGACGCCGTCCTTATAAGAGTGTGGAAATGTCTCCCTAATAGACGTGTTTAAAAATTGTGAGGCTGATGACAATACACGTAACGGGTTAAAGCGAACAATATCTGCTAGCGATGGGCTTGAGTTATTACAAATGGTATCAGATCCAAACATCAAACGATGTGCCAGCTAGGACGGTAGCCCCTAAAGGGAGTGGATAGTGAAATCTTCACATCGGTTGGAGAGGGGAATGAAGTCGTCCTTATAAGGATGTGGAAATGTCTCCATAGTAGACACGTTTAAAAATTGTGAGGCTGATGACAATACATAACGGGTTAAAGCGAACAATATCTGCTAGCGGTGGGCTTAGGTTATTACAAATGGTATCAGATCCAGACATCAAACGATGTGCCAGCGAGGACGCTAGTCCCTAAAGGGAGTGGATAGTGAAATCTTCACATCGGTTGGAGAGGGGAATGAAGCAGTCCTTATTAGGGTGTGGAAATCTCTCCCTTTCAAACATGTTTAAAAATTGTAAGGCTAACGGTGATACGTAACTGACCTAAAGCGAACAATATCTGCTAGCGGTGGGCTTGAGCTATATCTTATATATGTCCATAATTAATGCATATGAATATCGATTTGTAATTACTTCAATATTGGGCCGACCAAAATATTGGTCGAGGCCCAATGGTTATAAGAAAGTATTTGATCTAGGTCCATGAGCTCAATGAACCATAGTTTCATGTATAGGCCATAAGAGAGACAAACGTGAAAATTTCTTTCTAACCATATAATTCTTGCTCGGCTTTCGGGTTATTGGTTCGTCCAATCCGACAACATTCATAAGAGAATGATTTGAGAGCTGAATGCTTTCAAAGAACTTAGTGATCTCACATTCTTTTAGTTCTCACAGTTTGGTTGACTTCTTGTCTACACCTTTCCGGGGCTCTCGATTGAGTCGAAAGCCTACCAACGCATAAAGGTTNGGGTAGCTGTTCCTCGGTATTGGTAATCAGTCTCGCTATTGACGTTCGAGCTCGCTGGGGAGTGCCTTGTAGGGAAAAAGAGGTTATCTAGGCAGATAGAGAAGAAAGAATGTTAAATGAGAGTTGCGCGACGGCGCCTCATCCAAATGAGACTTGGAAAGCGAAAGCGAGATAGGTCCTTAACTGGGAGGCAGGAAGAAGACTACACGAGTGGTTCGGGAAGGCAGATTTTTCACTTTCTGGTGCCATAGCTTCGACTCTACCCCACTAATAGTAGT
Source organism: Cucurbita pepo subsp. pepo (assembly GCF_002806865.2). Taxonomy (NCBI): domain Eukaryota; kingdom Viridiplantae; phylum Streptophyta; class Magnoliopsida; order Cucurbitales; family Cucurbitaceae; genus Cucurbita; species Cucurbita pepo. Next base: position 17,037,153 of record NC_036638.1, read on the forward strand.
GAGCCGTACCGACTAGCTCCTAGCAAGTGATTCAAGATCGGATCAAGAATCAATCAATAATAGGTTACGGAGTTCTAGTCGCTCATTCAACTATCTCTTAGAGACACGATCAAGAAGTACCATGCATAAACTGCCCCCTTGTCCTTTCTTTCTCTGTCTCACCCAGAAAGATACGGAAAAAAAAAAAAAAAGTGAGCACCTCTCTCCCTATGAGTCGAGCAGCTTCGCTCCTTTTTCTCGACTTCTTTCTTGCACTAGCTTTTTATTTTATTATTATTTAAAAATAATAATAATAATTTTTTGAAAAATAAAATATTTCATCTACTTTTTTCATTGATGTTGACAATTAACTCCTTATTTAAGTTTTTGAATAGAAAAATTAAAATAAAATAAAATAAAGTAAATAGTTTTATTGAATGAGAAGGGAAAACATTGCTTGGTGGGGAAGAGAATTGATGCAATGATTGGTTTGGTTTGGTTGTCTTGTAATCACCACTCACCAAAAGTAGACAACAACTTTAAACTATCTCTTCCTTTTTGCGTTCGTGTCGAACTTTTAAGTATTTTAATCACGATTTAGAATCTAATTTCAGTATTTCATGGTCTCGGTATTCTCTTGAGAAGAGAAACGAAACATTCTTTTTTAGGGTGTGAAAACCTTTCAGCAACAATCGCGTTTTAAAATCGTGAGGCTGATGGGGATATGTAACAGGCCAAAACGGACAATATTTGTTAGCGGTGAGGTTGGGCTGTTACAAATGATATTAGATCCAGACACCGCTGGTTCTCCAAGGGAGAATGGATTGTGAGATTCCACGTCTATTTCCTGGAAACAGGAACGAAACGTTCCTTATAAGGGTGTGGAAACCTCTCTCTAATAGACGTATTTTAAAACCGTGAGGCTGATGACGATACGTAACGGGTCAAAGCGGATAATTTCTGCTAACAGTGGGCTTAAGTTGTTACAACTATCTTCACAATCTAACACGTGTTCTTTTAACATGTTTTCACAATTTCCGAGAGCATCACATGATTGCTAATATATACCTTTAACATGTTTAAGTTTCGGCATTTCTTCTTTCACCCCTTCTCCCTATGTGTGGGAATTGCTCTCTATCCAAGGATGAGAATATTCATCCAACGCCCTCTTTGTTCTAGTGTTCTTATCTCGTTCTAAAAGGAAACAACTAGAAATAATCACTGTTCATACTCGTGAAAGAAATTACTAAATGTATCATTTGGAAACGGATGATTGCTACTTGTAACTCAAGGAAAGTACATATTCTCAATTTCCTTTTCCTTCTTTCTTCATTTGCTTTCTTTTGCTTTGTGATCATTGAGTACTCAAGCTTTATGCTAAGCATGCACATGGAGCTACAGCTATACTAATAATTCATATAAACTTATACCACAATCATCAGCAAAGATATCAGTTTCTAACAACTATCTAAACTATGCTCGAGTTAGCGTACTATTCCAAGGTTTCGAAATACCATGAATTGACCTAATAGTAAGAAATGACCTTGTAAAAAACTTTGGAGGTAATAAGTTGAAGCGGTGATGGTCACCTACCTAAAATCTAATATCCTTTGAGTTACATTGACAACCAAGGGTTAAAGTTACATGATTATTGTAACGGCCCAAACCTACCGCTAGCAGATATTGTCCTCTTTGGACTTTCCCTCAAGGTTTTTAAAATGCTAGGGAAGGTTTTCACACCTTTATAAAAAAAAAATCCTTTGTTCCCCTCTCCAACCGTGTGGGATCCCACAATCCACCCCTCCTTCGGGGCCCAGCATTTTCGCTGGCACACCGCCTGGTGTCCACTCTGGGTTCAGCCTCCTCGCTGGACATTGATTCACCCCCTTCAGAGCCCAGCGTTCACACTGGCACTCGTTTCTCTCTCCAATCGATGTATGACCCCCTAACTCGCCCCCTTTGGGGCCCAGCATCCTCACTGGCACACCGCCTGTTGTCCACCCCTTTGGAGTTCAGCCTCCTCACTGACATATCATCTGGTGTCTAGCTCTGATACCATCTGTAACAGTCCAAGCTAACCGCTAGTAGATATTGTTTTATTTGGACTTTCCCTTCCAGGCTTCCCCTCGAGAGTTTTAAAACGTGTCTGCTAAGGAGAGATTGCTACACCCTTATAAAGAATGTTTCATTCCCCTACGTGGGATCTCACAACAATTATGTTTCGAGAATTGTAAAAGAAGATGGGCAATTCAGGATCAGAAGGAAAATGAACACTTTTAAACTTCACTATTTCTATACAGTAATAAAACAGTTTCTTTACGGAACAAGCAAGAAGAAGAAGAAAAGAACTATGATCTCAACCTCATACGGATCCAATTCCCAGTTTTATTGACATTTACCAGTCTCCCGACACTCACACAACCTGCCTGGACTGGCTTGCTTTCCTAAATCTTATTTTCATTTCCTGTTTTCTAACAGTAACAACTATCAAACTTTTATCTTACAAACTCCATGATAACAACAAATTTTGTTACTTAGAAGAAACTTCAGAGGTGCAAGTATTAATAGGCATATCAGTAGGCGTGCATACCAGAGCCCTTCGTTGTAAATGCCTCAAACTCTGCTCCATACTTACTTGCACCATCTCTGCCAGCATCTTCTTCGCTTTACTCGATTGATCGTCGTCTCCATCTATCTGAGAGATGATGTTGCAAACAATGTTCTCAATCGTGTCAGGTTGAAGCTCGGATCGTGGATATGGAGAGTCCCTTAATAGTCTCAATAGTGTTTTAGCCTTTGACTGAGATTTGGGTGTTCCTTGGACAGTGAGTTCAAGAAGGCCAGGGATTACTCCTTCTCCTAAGATAGGCTCTCTGTATTTACACCGGTCGCTCTCACACATTGTCAATAGTGCACCGACAGCGTGATCACGACTTTGAAGCGAGCCATTCTCAAGCACTTCAACAACTGCAAGAACTCCACCTTCTTCAGATATCAAAGCTATTCTACCTTCATCAAAACCAACTAAGGATTCAATCAGTGAGCAGCACTTCTCTGCTGTTTTTGAAGATTTTTTACAAGTTTTCAGCAGACTAACTATTGAAGGGATCGGCTTCGAATCGAGAATGATGCTAAGATTACGTGGAAGCGTCGAAAGATTGGAAAGAGCCATTACAGCATCTGCCTTTGCTTGTGGGCTTCCACATCTAAGAATCTCTACTAGAAGGGGAATTGCACCAGCAGCACTTATTAATGGCTTATTGACAGTAGAAGCAGATAGAGTAAGTAAGGATGCAGTTGCGTTCTCCTGTAAGATCAAACTCTCTGATTGAAAGAAACCAATTATTGGTCCCAAGGCACCAGCTTCCACAATCTTGATCTTATTCCTGTAGGAATAATGCAAGAAATCAATATATGAAGGAAGCAGCCTCTTAGTTTGGTACTACTAGTCAGCACAACACATAGAACCAATTACCAGATACCTATCAGCAACAAACTAAAAGTAGGCATCATAACATGATTGTTGTTAGGAATTCAAAGCCACTGATAAATCCCATGTGCTAGAAGATACAAGACGGGGCACGTGACCATGTGAAAGTCATGTATGAGGAAGAAAGAAATAACAGGGTGTTAGGAACCCTCACTCTCCACAATGGTATGATATTGTCCACTTTAAGCATAAGCTCACTTGGCTTTGCTTTTGATTTCCCCAAAAGGTCTCGTACCAATGGAGATATATTCCTTACTTAGCCGATGTGGGACTCCTCTCCCAACCATCCTCAACACAGGGGCGAGCTTAATATGTCACGTTTACCAGAAAAAATCCACATATGTGCTTATTCAGACACATGTGACAGAGGAGCTGCCACTGCCGACATAGACTCTCGTGTATGTTTGGTTAGTGTGTGACATGTAGGCCACTGAATTTAGATAGCTAGAATAATTCAATGGGGAAGGGAGGAACTTGCAATAGACAAGCGAGCTAAAAACCAGTAATGACAAAGAATCAAACCAGTTTTAAGCGGAAAATAAAACGAATTTCCATTTAGAAAGACTAAAGCCATCTGTTCATGATCTTTCCTACAAAACCCTTCAACCTCTATGTCTTCAAACACGAACCCACCGCTAGCCGATATCGTCCTCGGGCTTTCCCTAAAAGTTTTAAAAACATGTCTGCTAGGGAGAGGTTTCTACACCCTTATACAGAATGCTTCGTTCTTCTCCTTAACCAAAGTGGAATCTCATAGAAACAGATCATCAACATCAACCCACATCAAAGAAAATATCTGGGGAATTCTATTTGAAAAACAAAACAGACAAAAGAAACACATATTTTATTTCTAAGGTAGCCAAATTTGGGTAATCAAAGACCCCAACTACCGCGTGGCATGCCAACCACACTAAAAAAAGGGAGGAGGGGAAGCCTCCAACAACAAAAGCCAAAGAAAACAACAAACGAAGCTCAACATGACGAAGAATTAAAAACATAAACTCGCAAATTCTTTATGAATTAAAAACATAATCGTTCTGTTAAAGGCATCCAAGAAAGATATTGCCATCCAATTGGCCAACGAACAAATTTATTCAAATTTCTTATTAGATTTTCGTTCGCATATCCTCACTGGCCAAACACGTAAGAAATAGAAAAGTAAAAAAAAAATAAAGCACAAAGGGAGGGAAAGGAATAAAGAAGAAAGTCTCTAAAGACAATCGCAGAGTTCATAAAAAATTCGGAAAGCGTTAACTAATCCAATTAATCAATTAATTAAAATAAACAGAACGAACGAAGCAAGTTAATGAAAAATTCCAGAAGGCATCAAAAGAAGAAACAGAAATCAGGGCATAAGGAAGGCAAACAGATCTAAGAGGAGTTTACTTTTCGTCTTTGACGGCGAGATTGAGAAGGGCGAGGAGAGCAGCTTCAAGGTGAGACTCAGGGGAGTGAGGACGGTGGAGCATGGAGACGAGATGAGGGATTGATTCAGAGAGATGGCGGCGGCAGCGTTGGGAAGTTTTGGTGAGGCGGCGAATTTCACAGGCGCCTTGGAACTTGGAATCGGGGGAGTCGGATTGGACGAGGAGGAGCGCCTTGTGGACGGCGACCTCAGGAGACAGAGTGGCGGTGTCGGTGGACCGGTGGCGGCGGTGGTGGTGGTGGTGGTGGTGGTGGGGGTAGCTGGTGGCGGGAGAGGTACAATAATAATCCATGAGGAAGAAGAATTGAAAATTGAAGAGAGAGAGTGAAGAGGTGAGAGAGAAGGAGAGAAATGGAAGTGAAATTTAAGAGGAAGATAAAAGGGGAGAGCGTGGCTTTAAGCAACAGTTAATAAATTATAAATTAATTAATGTTTTAATTTTTTAAAATAGGAAAATATATGTTTTTCACAAATGTATTTTTTGAGGGCCGGGGCAATATCGTAATATTCATGATATGACACTCGTTAGGAGTGTGCAACTGAAAGTTCCCGATCATGATGAGATAGTATCAAAATGTAACAAGCTAAAATATATTGTATCTATTAGTGGTGAGCTTAGATTGTTACAAATAATATCAGAGCCAATCACTCTGTGGTGTGTCAACGAGGACGTTGTGCCCTTAAAACAAGTGGATTGTAAGATCTCACGTCAGTTGTATAGGGAAACGATGCATTCTTTATAATGGGTGTGAAAATTTCTTCATGCCAGTCGTAATTTAAAATTGTGAGGCTAGCGGAGATACGCCCTCAATAAAAATTTTGAAACTTCGAATTAAATATATATATATATATATATATATATATATATATATATATATATATATAGTAACAAAATAACATTCTTTACAAGGGCATGGAAAGTTCTCCTTACCAAATGTGTTTTTGAAACTGTGAGACTGTCGACAACACGTAACAGACCAAATCGGACAATATCTGTTAGGGGTGGGTTTGAGCTGTTATAAATGGTATCAGAGTCAGTCACTAGTTGGGGTAGAGCTAGACTCTCTTCATAGTAGACGCGTTTTAAAACTGTGAAGTTGATGACGATATGTAATAGGCTAAAATGAATAATATCTACTAGTGGTAGACTTGGGCTGATTACAAACGGTATCAAAGCCAGACACCGAGCAGTATGCTAGTGAGGACGCTGAGCCCCAAGATAAGTGGATTGTGAGATTTCACATTGGTTGGAGAGACGAACAAAGCATTCACGTTTTTAAAATCATGAGACTAATGATGATACGTATTAGGTTAAAGCGTTTTTAATAAATTTATAAACTTTCAATCTTGATCCTTGAAACGTTCGAATTGTCAACGAATTGGTTGTTTGATGAAGCAAGGAATTGATAAGTAGTTAAGGTGGTGGGATTAATATGGGATTGTTGCTTTCATTCAAAGAAATTAATACCATAAATTAAAGTGTTTACTTGTCCCATACGCACCTCCTCCCTTTATTCAAATTTCAATATCATAACAAACTCATAGCCTTTTTTTTCATATCTATTTCAACGTGCAAACGCTCCAAAGGATTCATGCTACTCGATTCTGGGAATTTGAGTAAGCACTGTCGTAAAAGGATAATCTAAGTTCTACCTTGATTCAATTAAAACTTCAAAAAAACTTTATAACTTTACGTGACTGTAAGATAAAATGGGTTAATTTTAAGAACACACTTCTCGAGTAATGAAATCTAAGAAAACCCGAAAAATTTTCTTAAAGAAAATGATGGGTCGTTCTACAGAATATCTAGGACATGGATTTTTTATTTTAAAAGGAACATGGAATCATCCATACGAGGTTTAATGGATCGTTCTAAGAATAATGTGAGACCTACTTTAGATTATTTTAAAATAAATTGAAATTAATATTTTAAAATTCAACCCCTATTAAAAACAAAATTAAAAATTAATAGACTTATTATATATTTTAATCTTTTTTTTTGTGAAATTTAGGTCCATTTTATAATAATATAATATGATTTTTAGTATAATATTTTTATAAATATAATAGTTGGTACTATAAACTTATTAAAATAAAATTTTAAATACAGTAAAATAAAGACTAAAAGTAAGTATATATAATCCTATAATTAAAAAAAAAATTATAGGAAATTATGCCTTTGATAAATCTTCAAACTATTTTTTAAAACCATAATAATTAAACTCTAACTTAAACAAATTTATAATTTTAGTAATATTTGACCCATTTAAATATGTCAACTACACATTATTTATTTTTTCAAATATTATTAATAAGAAATTAAATGAGATTCTTCAAACCATCATGCAATTTGAGGTAAGAAGAGAGCGTATGACGTCAACATGGTCATAATAAGATTCCATCTTAATTAATATTTACATGGAACGAGGCCAGAATGAAAAAATTATGGGAATTACGAAGGAAACCTCAAGCTCATACTGGTTATGTGTTAGAGAACGGAAATTGAATTCTCTGAGACCTAATTTACTTTTGTTTCTCAATAACTCAGTGGTAGAACTGTCGACTGTTAACCGATTGGTCTTAGGTCTGAATCCTACTTGGAGAGATTTGATTCATGGATTCAGAATTTAGCTATTCGCTATTCGGGGAGACGCAGAGAATGGAGGAAAACTCTCTATTCCTGGCTCTCCTATAGTTGGATTCTCCAAAACTACAAGAATCCTGAGTTAAGAGTCCGTAACCCACCCCTTCCCAAATTTATGAGATATTATGATGCGATTACAAAATTTGATAATAGAGATGTGATCCCCACACAAACTAATCAAACAGATATGATTCATTTTATATACAAATATATATATATTATAGTAATTAACATCCCTAATCTGAGCGGACTATGAGTCTATCAAATTTGTACTCTTTTTAATGTAAGAGAAGTTATATCCAAATTAGGAACACATGAAGGAAGCAATAAAAACAACACATACATATACTTGCCACATGCTCTGCTTCATCTTCATCTTCATCTTCTTCTCTTAATCCAAAACTTTGGGTGTGCTAGTGATTGGGTGCTACAGCTAAACCAATTTCTCCTTCATCCATCGCTAAGAAACTCACCCGTTTCTGTATATTTCATTTCAAAGTTAGCTTCACTCATCAATCAAACACTACACAACTCATACAAACAAATTCCTCCCACTTCTAACTTCAAATTCAAATCTCTACCATTAACCTTCTACTTCTAGTAGATATTATCCGTTTTGGCTCGTTACGTATCGCTATCAACCTCACGATTTAAAACTAAGAGGTTGATGACGATATATAACGGGTCAAAGTGGACAATATCTACTGGTAGTGGAGGGCTTGGACTGTTGTAAGAACTAATGAGACATAAAACTAATTTATGCTGCAAGACTCAAAACTTTCAATTTAGTATCTAGTAGGCAAAAACAAAGATTTAAGAATTTATTGAATAGATATGAACAGACAAGAAGTTCGAGAAAGTTGAATGATCCAATAGATATGAACAGACAAAAGGTTCGAGAATTAAAATATAAGAAACGAGAAAATTAGATGGGGGATATAAGTGATTAATTGTTTTATTCAGTCTCATTTTCCAGATGCATACAACAACCAAGGAAGCAACTAATCAAACTTCATTATTGATCTAAATAAAAACAAAAATTTTAAAAACAACTTGAAGTCTGAACATTCAAAATGAAATGATGAATTTATTTGATTCATATTTTGTATTTTCTTGCCGACGTAGTTGATAACCTACCAATCTGTCTGTGCCCTCTCCACTTCTGAAACTACCATTCTTTTTCTTTCCAATTTTCAATCAGTGGGCCTTTAGCCACTGATTTTAAGTTGTTTTCTATAAATATAATAATGTATTTATTTATTCATTCATATATTCAACTACCAACTTCCATTTTTCAATCAATAAATTCTCCTACAAAATAAAAATTATATTCATATAAAACTGCATAAACAAATCTATAATACATGAATGGTTGTCTATTATTTATGCTACATTTATTTCCTAACAATCAACTAAAAACTTCCATCATCACCTATATATTTCATTAATTTCAATCTAACGTAATATCAATTTTAAATTTGTTGAATTTAGTATCATATCTTACGTCAATTGGAGAGGAGAATGAATTAGTGGAAACCTCTCTCTAAGAGACATATTTTGAAAACTTTGAGGGGAAGCTCGAAATGGAAAGCCTAAAAAGGACAATATCAACTAATGGTGGGCTTAGGCTGTTATAAATGATATTAGAGCCAGACATCGGGTGGGGTGCCAGGGAGGACACTAGGCCCCGAAGAGGGGTGGATTGTGAGATCCTACATTGATTGGAGAGAGGAATGAGTGCCAGCGAGGATGCTGGGCACCTAAGGAGGTGGATTGTGAGACCCCAAAAGGGGTGTATTGTGAGACCCCACATCGGTTGGAGAGGATAACAAAGTATTCTTTATAAGGGTGTAGAAACCTCTCCCTAACAAGGGGCGTTTTAAAAACCTTAAAAGAAAGCTTCAAAGAGAAAACCCAAAGAGAACAATATCTACTAGTGATGGGTTTACAAACCTCTCCCTAACAAGGGGCGTTTTAAAAACCTTAAAAGAAAGCCCCAAAGAGAAAACCCAAAGAGAACAATATCTACTAGTGGTGGGTTTAGGACGTTACAAATGGTATCAGAGCCTGACACCAAGCCGTATACTAGAGAGGACGCTAGGCCTCGAAAGGGGTGGATTGTGAGATCCCACATCGGTTGAAGAGGGGAAAGAAGCATTTATAAGAGTGTGGAAACCTCTCTCTAGCAAACCCGTTTTAAAAACCTTGAGAGGAAGCTCGAAAAGGGAAGCTATCTATCTATGTCTTCCCTCTAAACTAGATTCCTTCCCTCACCCTTTTACTGATGCTCACAATTTTCCATCAAATAATTGAAATAAATACTTTATTAAGGTGGAAATATATTAGAATAATGAGACCAAAACCTAATTTTCACTCACTTTGGACCTAATAATCATTTAATTAAAGATTAGTCCTCTTTGGTTATGGAAAAGTCAATTTTGGGTCCTCCACCTAATAGGTACTTTTCTAGTTGTATCACTGTCTATCTTTCTATCTAACTTCCACTATCTTTCAATAGGTCCTTAATAATTTAAATTAAGAAAGTTATATAAAATCCATAAATCCTCATCACATATCATAATTATAGATAAGTCCAAAAGGGCAAACTTGTCCAATAAGAGTCTACTTTTCTTATTGCTTATCTAAACCTGACGTAGTGTCTACATCCAAATATTATGTTCCCTAATGTCTTGTTAATCAAACCTTAAATTTTAGATAGAAATATTAATAGAATAAGATAATTCAATATTTTGAAATCTGGTCTAAATAAATACAAAATTGTTTTTCTTCAACTTTTTTACAAATTCATTTCAAATCTTATTTTTTAAAATTGAATAAATTTTAAAAACATTTACCAAATCTAAAAACAAAATAACTTTGACCAAATAAAATGTTTAAAATTGAGATTTCTTATTTAAATATTTTTAAAAGGTATTCACCGTCGTATACCCATTGGGCAAAGTCAAATTGAAGAAGAAAATCAAATTTACCTATTCAAATTTGTTGCCTTTCAAAATAATCAATCATTTTTTATTTTTTAATACATTTAAAAATATTTTAATAAATTTTAATAAATTTTCGGTTGTTAAAGACTCCAACAATTAAACGCAGAGTTTGTTGGGTTGTTCATTTTCTAGTTAGCTAANTTTTTTTTTTTTTTTTTTTTTTTTTTTTTTTTTTTTTTTTTTTTTTAATTTAATCTCTAAAAGGATATTTAATAAATAAATAAATAAATAAATGAAAATAAAATTAATGGACTGTCAGAGCGAAAAATTTGAACGACGAACATACCTCGCGATGAACCTTTGAATTTTCCCTAACGCTACTAACGAGGCTGGGTTTCCACGGCTCCGGATGACGGCCGGCGTCGACGCCACCGGAACCGGCAACGGCATCGCCATGGCCACCGCCGCCGCCGCCGCCGCTATTGACCTCGTTCTTCAAATAAAGATTTATAATCTTCTCCGCGATTTCTCCTTCATTCCGACTCTCCTCCATCAATTTAGCGACCTGCGATCTCGGAATCTTCATTTTAACCTGCATCGGGCCGCTATGAAACCGCGGCTCAGCAGAGGAAGCAGCAGCCAGTACCGGAGACGGTCTAGTAATAGCGACCTCCGACATCGTCCTCCGCGAAAGCATGAGAAGGTCGAGACGATCCTTGGCGGACATATTGACGCCAGAAGAACGAACTCGCCTCGGAATGCGCTCTGGCGGTTCCGGATTGGAGATCTTCGGTAACTGTAGAAGAAAATAAATCTTCTTCTTGTTCAAATCCTGTTGCGGCTCTAATGGCTTGGCCTTCACTCCGTAATGCTTAACAGCCTCCGATTCCATCAAAACATGATCCGGATAATCCTTCAAAACCTCTGAAACTCGAATCGGCGTCTTCAATTTCAGAATCTCTCCGTCCACTTTCATTACCTTTACTCTCCGTCTTCCCCCCATACTGTTCCCCATTTCCCCAATTTTCCCTCGATTTCCGTTTCTTTCTGTTTTTGCCCAATAATTTTCCCCCTTCTCTCTTCTCTGTCTATCCATATATATATATTCTTTTTCCGCTTATTATTATTATAATATTTAACCATAAAATTTTAAAAAAAAAAAACTGTTTATTTTTTTATTATTTTAAGAATATTTTTAATCATTCTAATATTACATTAAAATTTAAATATGAGATAACGTCGGCTAAATATGAAATAATGACACTCAAACGTATCGACTTTTTCATTAATATATTAAAGATAATATTATAATATTTAAAATATAACGAGTATTTATTTATTTATTTATTTTTGGGAAGGAGTGAGCATGAAAGTAGTTGAAATATAGAGGGGATAAAATTTGAATAATGAAAAGAAGGTGTGAATTTGTGAAAAATCGACGAAGATTCCGGGTCAAATGTATAAATATATTAAAGTTTTGATGAATTAGTAAATATATAAAGAAATTAAAAAAAAGGCACAAAATTAAAATTTTGGGACCCATCATCTTGTTGTAATTGCAGGGTAAGCCAAATTTGAATTTCACTCTCTTAATATTAATATAATTTATATATATATATATATATATATATGATAAATAATGGGAAAAGGCAAATTTGGTGGGGTATATAAATATTTGATTCTTTTCATATGAAAAATCAGTTTCTGGAAAATAAAATTCCTTTTTTAATTTTTAATTAAGTCTTTATGATTTGATATAATTTTTCAATTTCATACCGTATTAATTCGATTAAATCTTTGAATTTTTAAAATGTTCGTTTTAATTTTGAAGCTTCTAAGAAACATTTCGTGCATAAAATAGAATATTCCTGTTTATATTGATTGGAGAGAGAAATAAAATATTTTTTATAATGACGTAGAAATCTGTATTTTAAAATTTTGAACTATTAAAAATAATAATAATAATAAGATTAAATAAAATTTAAAAAAGANTTTTTTTTTTTTTTTTTTTTTTTTTTTTTTTTTTGTTGGGTTTGCATGAAAGTAAGATAAAAGGAAGGAGGGAGAGCCGCCCGGTGTGCAAATTTTGACTTGAATTCCTAATTTAGGAAGGAACCTTTTCACATAAAAGTTAGGTCAGGTACGGACAATTCTCCCATGTGTATACATGGTAGCTAATTTACTCGTAAATAAATTGCCAGCTTTGATTTGTTCGTATAGTTCTTCATAATACTACTTATCACAAGAAAGTTCTAGAACGTGATAGTGTTAGGAATCACGAATCTCTACAATAGTATGATATTGTCTACTTTGAGCATAAGCTCTCGTGTAAAGCTTGGTACCAATGAAGATGTATTCCTTACTTATAAATCTACTATGATTCCCTAAATTAGTCAATGTAAGACTTACTTCCAACAATCCTCAACAAATAGAACGTGAAAGTAACGTGTTTCTCTCTCCTGTGTGGTTTTTTGGTTGAGCCTGTAAATTATACTTAAAAATTAATATAGTTTAAAACCGACTTGAAATTGAAGAAAACGAATCTATATTGCTTGTGTTTTCTTCATTTTTTCTCTTTGATGAGGCTCTTCCTTGTGATGGAAGCTTATGGCAATACGTGATGGTCGAGCAAATGTAATGGTATGGTCGAGCAAATGTAATGGTATGAGTAGTTAATAAGGAAACTGATGAGGAGGAGGGAAATAATCGGCTAAAAGAAAACTAGGAGAAACGTTCAGATCTTACTACAAACTTCGTGCAAGCAATGACGATTAAAACAGTGGAAAAACTAGTATCAAAGACCCCGAGCTAGTCGTACAACTTCAAGTGATGAGGAATGAGATTACACTTAGGTTGTCGTGATTTGATGGTAATGCCTGATAGCCAACGATTAGTTACAAATAAAACTAATGGTGGTGGTGATGATCTTGAATGACGAGGAACAAGCAATTTAGAGAAAAAATCGAGAGGTTTGTAGCGACTGTGTTTTAATGTACGTTTTTACCCCTAGTATTATATCTGATTTAAATATCAGCAAATTTGTCACCCGACAAAATACGATGAGAAATTTTGGTACCCATTAATTCTAAACATTTTTTTCAACCTTAAAACTTACGATTCAAAAAAGATGGGAACGAAATAATATGTTCGTCAAATGAAGATTAAATTTTTCAGCTCGCTCGATAGTTGGAGACGTGCAACCCAATTTTGACTTTGTAATATGGCTTAATTAAACACCAAAGTTTGAAACTTGGAATAATTCGAACCAATCCGACATTTTGGCACCAACCGACTTCAATTCTTTTACTTTCATGCATGCAGCTCATGTTAAAACTTCAACCCATATGAACACTATATATATACATATATATTTATATATGCTTTCATATTATAATGGTTCAATTTGTCGGTCCCATGAGTCAACCTCTTCGATTGTCGTAATGGGTCTATTTACTGATAATCATTGAACGGTTGTTCGAAAATTTGCATGTCTCTTAATACTCATTAATTATAAATTTGAAATATTTTTGTAGTTTCTCGGGGTCAAATTGTTAGAACGTTGTATTTATATATATATATATATATCATTTCAAAAATTAATATTTTAATATATATATATATCAGACTCAATGAAGATTTCAAAAAAAGTCAGATCATTTGAATAAAATTTAGTGTATTATTTTATTTGAAAAAGAAAGTCAAAATTTTAAAAAAAGGGTTGAAAAAATATTTTTGAACAAATACATCTCAACAAATAATTATGAAATAAAAATAAATTATTTAAACTCCAAACTGGTATTTTTAATTAATTAATAATCATTATAATTATTATAATATAAGTTACATCTTTTGTCTTTTATAAATAAATTAGAGATTTATATTTATATTTTCATATATGGATGAACTAAAAATATATAAAAAAAGCTTTCAAACTCATAATTAATTTATTATTATTATTATATATTTTTTTCTATTAGGAAATGTCACGACACCGTTTTGCAGGATTGGTTCACAATAATTATGAAAAAAATTATAATAAAATATTTTTTAAAAATAAAAAAATTTATATATTTTAAAAAATATTATTTTAATGATCCGTATATATATATATATATATATATATATTGAGAGAGAAATAATTGGAGTAACTTTTGGGTAAATTTATTACTCGAAAGTGGCCCATTTTGAATATTCCATCAATAAATAAAATAAATAAATAAATAAATAAATAAATAAATAAAATAAAATAAGAAAAGCAGTGGCCTGGTGGGTACATATCATGATCTTGGATAAAATATATTTAATTAATCGATAATTTTAAACGTTTTTTTAATACCTAATTATTTTTTTTTAACTGAGTGCTTAGTTTACTTATTCGTAAAAGTCGTGACACATATTGATTTCTCTAAATTATTACGGACTAAAGTTGACAATATTAGTTCGTGAAGGGAAAGAAACATTCCTCGTATGGGTGTAAAAATCTCTCTATTAAACGCGTTTTAATATAGTGAGACTGACGGTGATACGTAATAGGCTAAACAACATCTGCTAGCGGTGGGTTTGAACTGTTACAAATGGTATCAAAGCCAAACATCGGGTGGTGTGCGCGTTGGGCTCTCAAGAGAGATGGATTGTGAGATCCTATGTTGGTTGGAGAGAGGAACGATAAATGGTGGTTTGTTCTCCTCCCCAACCAATGTGGGACAATCCACCCCCTTCGGGGCCCAGCGTCCTCGTTGGCACTCTTTCCTTCCTCCAATCGATGTGGGACCACTCCCAAATCAACCCACTTTGGGGCCCAGCATCCTTACTGGCACATCGTCTCGTGTCTACCCCTTTCGGGGAACAGTGAAAAGGCTAGCACATCGTCTGTTAGGGGAAGGTTTCCACACCCTTATTGCTAGGAGAAGGTTTCCACACTCTTATAAATGTGGTTTGTTCTCCTCCCCAACCAATGGGTGAATCACAATCCATCCCCTTTCGGGGCCCAGCGTCCTTGCTCGAACTCTTTTCTTCCTCCAATCGATATGGGACCGCCCCCAAATCCACTCCCTTTAGGGCCCAGCATTCTTACTGGCACACCGCCTCGTGTCTACCCCCTTCGAAGAACAGCGAGAAGGCTGACACATCATTCGGCGTTTGATTCTAATACCATTTGTAACGACCCAAATCCACCGCTAACAAATATTGTCCTCTTTAGGTAATATCTGCTAGCGGTGGATTTAGATCGTTATATAGTGGGTATAATATGTTAAGAATATTAAATGTACAGAACCGAGTGGTTTTTTTAATTCTTTATTTTATTTCCACGGACATTATGGCATTGACTTTGTTTAGTGTGGAAAATTAGAGAAGTAAATTAGTAATGTAATATAAAAAGCATAATATTTTTGTGTGGTCATGTCATTTACTACTTTTCAAAAACATTATGAAATTTTATTATTCAATTCTACAAGCACGTGGTATTCTTAATCTTTCCAAAAAAAAAAAAACAATAAAAAAAAATGTTCGTAGTTTTGTTTTCTAAAATGTCATGTTTTTTTTTTACCCATCAACTCTAAAAAATACATTAAAAAAAATTAATTATTATTATTATTATATCATATTAGATAAAAAGTTAACGAGCATAAATAGAGACTACAAATATATATCTCGTAAAATGTATAAATTTATTTAAAAAAATATTACCTTTAACCTTTAAAAAAGAAATATAAAAAATATATTTATTATTAATTTTGTAGTAAAATAGTTAATACTTTATTTTTAAAATACGTAAAAAATTTATTTTTTTAATTTTTTTTAGAAAAAAGATTAAAATGTTTTTTTTTTAAATTAAAAAAGGTTTTAAAAGTGTTAAAATATTAATATTTTGTAAAAGATGAAGTGGAATAGTTTCCTAACTCCACGGTGACGTGTACTACTGGGGATGGGATCGTGTAGCATACGCAGTAGTACACGTGGCGATCTTACTGATAACAATCTTCTTCCTCCTCGCAGGAGAAGCGGCATCGAAATGGCGAAGTTTTCGGTTGGTGGAGAGGAAGACGGGGAGGACGGATCCAGTACCAGTAGCCCTAGGGCGAAGAGGAAGAGAACCTCTTTTCGCATCAACGCCGTCGTTAATTTTCCCCGGCACAACCAACGGTGCGAAGAAGGGGAAGAACAGGGTTTCGATTATTGTAAGGAAGAAACTGCGAGCGATGAAGAGCAGAGAAAGCGCCATCGAATTGACGGAATAGAGGAACAGGTTGGAGAGGACGGTACCGAAAAAGCTCTCTGCTCGGTTAAGTCCTGCTCTAAAAATGTGAAGGAAAATGGCTCCATTTCGATGTTTTTGATCGACCCTGAAGTGTTGGATTGCTCCATTTGTTGTGAACCCTTGAGTGTTCCCATCTTCCAGGTATGTTGTTTTTCAATAATCTCCGTACTTGTTCTGTTCGTAATTAGTTGTGATTTTGTAGTTGACTTTGCTCTGATTTCAAATTGGCTTTTGGTTCGTTGGGGTTTTCCGTAAGGATTAGATAGATCCCAAAATTGAGTTGGGTTTGGTTTGGTTCGATTGAACCTTTAATCAAATAAGATGAATTGGAAGCTATTAGTTCGTTCGTCTTGTAAGAACATAGAACTGTTGGGCTGATATTTAGAAGAAGCCTTGATATCCTCAATAATCTTCTAATAAT
The DNA here is from genome assembly GCF_002806865.2 of Cucurbita pepo subsp. pepo. Classification (NCBI taxonomy): domain Eukaryota; kingdom Viridiplantae; phylum Streptophyta; class Magnoliopsida; order Cucurbitales; family Cucurbitaceae; genus Cucurbita; species Cucurbita pepo. Next base: position 17,054,317 of record NC_036638.1, read on the forward strand.
TTAATGCATAATCTATGTATACGTGCTCTGTGTGAGGATGATAAAAGAAAGGTGATCTAAAATTGATTGGCACGTACCATTGTGGTCAAGAGACCTCAGTTTCATCATGATTCGTTCACCATCGTTGTGGCACTAAGACAGGTGATCTATGAATATTTTATGTGAATCCTTTTGATGCAAAGGAAGCTTTGATTAGAGGAGTTAAGAAAATGGCTTGTACTTGTAAGGTTGATGGATTGGCGGCTATGAGGAGATTTTAAAGAAGGGGAAAATTTGTGGGGTTTTATTAACTGTTAACACGCTTGATTTCTTAGAAGCATATTTAGAGATAATAGGTAATTTTTGTGGGTTTATTCCAGCCAAATTTGAGATTTAACATCCAAGTGAACGGAGATTTGTCGTGCAAGCTGTGCCTAGTTGTTCAAAACTTTTGGCTAGTAGTGTGAGCAAAATTTCCAACAAAGTTGTTTGGATGACGTTGTTTAGAATGTTCATAACAACTTCATAGTATTGCTTGATTGAGATAGAAGTTGAAGATAAATTCAGCTACTTTGTTTTGCTGTTCAAGGGTTTTTTTCTTTGACTTTAAATCATGCCCATAGGATCTTTCTTCGTGCGGTTAGATGCATGGATGAAAGTGTATTTAGTATGGAGGCCATTAATAAGTGTATGAATAAGAATCTCCTCAGCCTCAATGTCATCTGAGACCAACTAATTCAACTGTAATTTCTGTAAGATGTTGAACATCTAAAATGTGAGATAATGAAGCTGACTGTTTTAGCAGATTGAAAATTTTCCTCGAAACAGAAAATCGAATAGATTCTTGCAGATGCATTCAACCATTGTTACTAGTCGATGTAACAGTCTAGAAGGATTTGTATATAAGACTGCAGCTCTTATTGGTTTTTTTAATGTATGATTTGTGCATTAGAAGTAAAAGAAAGAAAAAAAAAAGTCTTCTCATAATTAAATTTCGATCGATCGGTTAACATATGCTTATTCCTGTTGAATTGTTCAGTTTTGGTGTAAACTGATTGCTCGTGCTCGCTCTTTAACCTCTGCTAATTATTTCAGCTATATTTCACATTTCTACTTGTGTTTCAATAGATAAAGTGGTCATACAGTCGGCACGAGCTAGACATGATCGTCTAACAATTAACTGTTTGGTTTTGTCATATCATCAATATATCAACAGTTTGACTAGATTTTTATCATGAATTCAGTGTGAGAATGGGCATATTGCATGCTCTTCCTGCTGCAACAAACTTAAGAATAGATGTGCAACCTGCTCTTGGCCTATCGGCTATAATCGTTGTCGGGCCGTGGAGAAGGTTCTTGAATCCATTAAACTACCCTGCAAACAATCAAAGTACGGATGCAAGGAGATAGTTAGTTATGGTAGTGAAAGTGACCACGAAAAGAAATGCCTACATGCCCCGTGTAAATGCCCTCTTTCTGATTGCAACTTTGTTGCCTCATCTAAGCAATTATCACTACATTTCAGCAGTAAACATACAGACTCTGCTATCAGCTTTCAGTTCAGTTCTAGCTTCACCATTTGCCTAAACGCTAACGATAATTACCGCGTTCTTCAAGAACAAGGTGATGGTATTCTTTTTATTCTCAGCAATAGTTTTGATCATCTGGGAAATGCTGTTAAAGTTTGCTGCCTTAGACCTCCTTCCTTGAAGGAAGCATTTTCTTATGATCTACGAGTAGAAACTCAAGATCTCTCTCTAGTTTTACAATCTTCCATGAAGAACATTCAATCATCGTCAGATTGCTGTCCCTCGACGAGGTTCCTTTTGATTCCACGCGATTTGTTCAGTTCTTCAGGCAAGATCAAGTTGAATATCTGCATATGGCAAAACACCGGTGCACCACCGTAGATAAAAGGCGTCGGTGAGTCAACAAGTAAATATCGTGCTGTTTATACGAATGTATATGTCAGTGTGCATATTGTGTATATGTCATGGAAAATAAGGTCAGTCTTAGAAGCTCAGTTATGCTGCGTAATTTGTATATAGCAGCAGTTTCCGATTTCGTAAGTTTATTCTAACTCGTTCGGTCCGTGAACTCTGTTGTGTTATATTACCATTACTTAATGAACTCTTTCAGATGGACCCTGTTCGTGTTTGAAGCTTCTTTTGATTTTTATGTTCATGTTATCCAAAATGTTCATGAACTATGAATAGAAATGTGCATGCCCAACGTGAGGATAGGCATGTCGTTGGGCAAGCAATGGCGTCGGCCACGGCGCTTGGACTGCTGGGGGGCAGCCCAGCGACGCGCCACAGAATGTGTGTTATTAATATACAAAGAACCGACACCGCCGCTGCAACACGCAAAACTTGATGCCATCGGCGGACAGACTGTGTGTTATTAATGTATAGAGCTTAAAGTTTTATAGCATGAGAATAAAAATAAAATAAATCCAAAAATTGTGGAGTGAAAGTAATATCTAAAACTATATTATGGTTGATGTCGCTCTCATCTACGTTCAAGTTGCACGCTCAAATAAACAAATCAATTATTAGGTCAATTTAATTATTATTCTTTATTCTTAACATTAAAATATACTTAATTTTACTAATCGACTCTAAGCTCAATTATTTTAAATGGATGTGTGACGAGAGCGAATAGGTATACCAACAAGATATACATTCATTTTCGGTGGTTCAATTATAGAAACTCTATGCTTAAGTGATCTTTGTTTAGGTCACCTCTTGTGGGGATAGTCTTCACTCTTAGGAGTGAAGAGTAAGTAACATTATCATGTCGTAGAAGATGCCGGAGGATACTGGGGCCATCAGGTATTGAATCTAGATTCCAAATTCTAGGTATTTTTTTATTTTTTATTTTTTTTTACATTTATTTATGTCTTCTATGTTGATATGACCATGTTTACACCTTGTGAAATACCATGATGCGCCATGTAGGATAAACATGAACGAAATACCATGAATATGCATGTATGTCTCATAAGAAATTCTCGTCATAATAAGTATGAAAGTATTATGCGCATCATACATTAATCCATGATTTCTAATGTGGGAGTTCATGCATGTTGTATGTCATCTGATCATGGATCAAATCTCCCTTTCTTTTTCATTAGTTTTTAACCGGCTAAGCAGTACCCATAACCAAACCAAGTGTAGAAAAGTACTGTACATCCAACAAATAACCATGAATTTAGGCTCGGTATGCATTTTCCAACCCCCAATAACAGAACGACTTACTGAGTATTTTTAAATATTCATCCTATATTTAACATTTTTTTTCCGGTAGAGGCAAGAACGGTTTTTTTATTATTTTATTTATGTCCATAAAAATATTTTAAAAATAATTTTTGGAACAAACATATGAGATGTTTATAACAAGAAAAATATAGTTACAACAAATTAGTAAACTAAAATAAAAAAGAAACAATAATATTTGAATAATTTTTGTTGTTCCACGCGGATTGAGCAATAATTATGCGGAACAGCCAACTGTGCTTAACTTTCTTTGAAAATCAATTATCTAAACCCATTCATTATATAAAATTAAATTATTTGCTTCTAATTCAATTAAATTTCATCATCTTCTTTACTTCATTTCTTGATTTATCCATTTGGGATTCATGGGGAATTACGTTTCTTGTACACTTCCCACTCCAATCGGCCGGAAACCCTCAAGTTTTCCGGCGACGACGGTGGTTTTCCCAAGTGGGGAAGTTCGGCAGTTTCACGAACCGGTTAAGGCGGCGGAGCTGATGTTCGAGATGCCCAGTTTCTTCGTCGTGAATTCTCAATCGGTTCGTGTTGGCCGGAGATTTTCGGCTCTGATGGCGGATGAGGATCTGGAGATGGGGAATTTGTATGTTATGTTTCCGATGAAGAAGGTGAATTCGGTGGTGTCAGTGACGGATATGGGGGTGCTGCTTCTCGCTGCCGAGCGAGTCTCCGGCAGGAAGAAGCGGCGGATTGTCGGCGGTGGGGAATCTAATGTTTGTGTTTGCCCGAAGGTGGAAGCAGAGGAGTCGGAGATGAAGTTGAAAATGGATGATGATGTGGAGAGGTTTTCGCCGGTGCCGGAATTGGCTCATCGGAGGACTATGTGCAGGTTGAGGAAGCCATTGTTGGAGACCATAGTTGAAGAGCCCATGTGTTCATGATGATTGGGGAATTGAGGGGAAATGAAATTTGAAAGCNTTTTTTTTTTTTTTTTTTTTTTTTTTTTTTTTTTTTTTTTCTCAAAATCCAATTGGAATTTTAAACCCGAGTAAAATACTGTTAATTATAAACTATCTCCGTAAGCTAACACGAGCGTCGTCTTTTTTTTAATTATATTTATTATTTTCCTGCGGTGCACTCACTCGAGTTACGAGAATGAAATGACGCCCCAGGTTGGTCTAGTAATTAGGAGTTGGCCTGAAATTGATTGAAAAGGCAGCCCAACCGCCACTCCCCCCTAACCACCTACCTACTCGTGCTCGTAGCTCGATCGGAGCTAAAATATTTAACCGCCCAAGCCCACCACCAATCGAGGTTTCTTGGGAGTCAAAAGTCCTCACTAGCCCTCCAAAATGACAACACAACAAGCCCACCACTAACTAAGGTTTCCACGTCCTTTAGAGCCCACCGTCCTCACTGGCACACTGAGCTACTGTTCAGTGTCTAGCTTTGTCCAAACTCACTACTAACAGAGGTTTCCACATCCTTGAGAGCCCAACGTTCTAGCTGGTACACCTCTTGGTGTCTAATTTTGAAACCATCCCCTGCACAACCTCCTCGCTGGAACACCACCCGGTGTCTGGCTTTGATATCATTTTTACCCCACTACTAATATAATTTCACTCTTTTGTTCGATGGATTCAAACCACATCTTATACCAACAAATCGTTAGCATAATCTCGAGACAAAAATATTATTTATTTATATAAAATTCTAAATTATTTTGACGTGAGATATCATAAACAAAACCTTAAACCAAAATAATAAGAGCTTTATACACTTTTCTTATCAGTAGATAATCATAGAAATTTAAAAATTACGATAGAGTGACTTCTTAACGACGTTCTTAAAAAGCACGTGAGTGAAAAAAAAAACGTGTAGAAAAAGAATTATTGTCGGAATTATGAGTGAATTTCCTTACCAGATCTTTCAAACACCTTTCGAATGAATACAAGAAAAATAATAAGAAGAGCAATTCCAGCTAAAAGACCAACGATTATCGCAAACGTCTTCTCCCCGTCATCATTAGATTTATCTGTTCGAATCAAACAAACAAATTCACCAATGTTCATAAAGAATTCAAACAAAATGAAAGAAATTGGGTTACCATTATGATTGTCAGCCAACACCGGAGGAGGAGGCCCATGAGTGTTGTATCTCACATAGCACTTCCCCAAGAACATATCCCCATAACCCCCCATCGCACACACGCTCTTCACCCGCCCAATTGCCTCGCCCACGCACTCCTGACACTCGCTCCCACTCAAATCCCCCACGCACTGCGCCACGCCACGCACGTTCCCTGCCCCACCCACTCTGTACGCCCCACTTGACCCCACTAGCGCCGCCAACACAGCGTCCCGCTGCGCCATTGCTTCCCCCTCATACCCAATTGACGGGCCGCAATTCTTCAGCACTACTGTCTTGTCCTCCACTCCCAGGAAGGTGGAGTTGTCGTACTTGACGTAGCAGCCATCCAGTTGGAGGGCGGCGCCGCATTTGTTGGAGCAGAGGGTCCCGAGTTGGGTGAGGGCGTGGGCTATGCAATTGGCGCAATCGGGCATGGAGAGGTCACCGCGACACTGGTAGAGACCGTATAGAGTGTCCTGTGGGGATGAGGCTTGGATGGTGTAGTTGTTGTAGGAGGCGTATGTGGCGGAGTTGAGGAGGGAGGTTAGGAGGGAGTTGAGATTTGAGTGGTAGGCGGAGGTTGGGGAGTATTGGAGCTGGGTGCAGCCGCCGTAGATGACGGTGTCGGTGGCGGAGAGGGACGGGAGAGGGAAAAGGGAGAGAGAGAGGAGGAGGAGGAGAGGGCGGCTCAGGCTCATTTTTTGGGGTGTGGTAATTGGCCGTGAAGTTGAGATTCAGGCTATGAATGGCGGCTGAAATTTGTAGAATAGTGCGTGGTGCTGCGTGCTTGGTTTGCTTGGTGGAACATAGCTTTATCTCATTTCTGTCACATTATGAGTTGAGATGATGAGATTAGAGGCGGGGCCGTCTTTGCTCGCATACAGCCTGTCTAACTCTAATATCATTTGTAATGGCTTCATAGTTGAGACCCCATCTTCGCTAGCATAGAGCATAGTGTCTGACTTTAATACCATTTATAATAGTTTAATAGTTGGGGCCGTCTTGGCTCGTCCACAGTTTAGTGTCTAACTCTAGTATCATTTATAATGGTCCAATATCTAGTGCCTCCCTACACATAACTTGATATTTGGCTCTAATACCATTTTTAATAGTCCAAAGATACTGTCTGTTGGGTCAGCCACCAGCCTTACAATTTTAATGTCTTAATCATAACTTCTTGAGCTAAGTTCGAGCTCAATTATTTTAAATATTATTATTATTATTCTAAAGAAAAATAAATAAATAAAGGAAAGAAAAGAAAAGCACTAATAAAAAAGATGTCCCGTGACATATTGTTACACAAGAAAACAATGGAATTAAAGTTGGTTGGATTATGTGATGCAAAATGTGAAGTTTTTTTTTTCAAAATGCAAAATGATATACGTGGAAAGCTTAAGTTTTGTACGTTGTTATTTCTCTCTTACTTGCTTATATAACGTCTCTTTCAAAAATCTCTTTTTCGAAAATTTCTCTCTGCCCTCGTTTTCTAAAACCTTCTCTTAAAACTGAGGCCAGAGGCTCGAGCATATGTCGGTTGGCCATAGGCGACGCAAGAACGAATTGACTTAGCTCATTTGTCGTTAGAAATTGAGTGCCACACAATCGCAAGTCCGCTGCCTTCAAAAGTGCGATTGTGTCAACACGATGGATGATCTCCAGATCGTTTGAGGAATCAAGAAACTCAATAACAACCACTACAACATGTGGCCAACATACATAATGTCCTATCTACAAGGACAACACCTTTGGAAGGACATAGTCGAACATGAAATTACACCTCCAAGAGAAGGATGCTAATGGCGTCTTGCGCAAATTGAGAATCTGCTTTAAAGACTACGATCGTAGAAGAGATGTTAGAACAGATTCAAGATGACAAAACACGAAAAAAAACATGGGATACGTTCGTGATACTTTTCTTAAAGAAAAACGATACGAGACTATAACTTCCGAAGAACGAGATATTATCAATCTCATAAAACGATACGTAAGAATATTGTTTGATTGTAAAATTCAAGAGGAATAATCATTACACTTTGGGAGAGTCTGATTTGAAACTCTAAAAACAAAAAAACAGAGATTCTGATAAGAATCAAATCTCTGTTCTTCGGAGAAAAAAAGGTTTCTGTTACCTCAACCAGACATCCTGCGGTGTATTTTTTGTTCTGTTCTTGAGCTGCATGATTCTACAACTAGAAAATCTCTTCCCTTTCTTCTTCACTTTAATAATCTTCCTAATTAGCCATTCCCTTTCACTACTCTTCTTCTCTGCAACTGAAGCCTTTCACCAAATTCTTATTTACAAGAAAACCGTAACGACAAGAGACGAAACACGACCTCCATCGTCGCTAGCTCAACGAGCACGGCATCACTTCTTCAATCTGTTGCTTCTTTTGCGACGAAAGCCGTCCCACCAATGCATCCAATGCTTCCTTCATCCACCAATGCTGGCAAACCTCCCGAGCTTCGTGAGCGCTCATCTATAATAAGTAAAAGATTCGAGTACCGAAAAGTATTAGATGAGTTTTTAACAGGGAGTTCGCGACGGTATATGGATTGGGGAAGTGAGTATTTACCCAAACCCGTTGTCGAAAATTCTTTTCAGGCCAAAACTCGAGCTGCTCCTTAACAAGCAATGGAAACATGTATCCTTCATAGAAAGTGTCATAGGTTTTGCTCTTGAAACTCCAACTTCCTAATTCACTCTGCAAACCATAGTTCGAGTCGAGAATTCAAACCATCAAACCATAAGATCCGAAACAAGAAACAAGAACAAGAAAAAGTTGACTGTTTTTTCTGCTAGATCTAGAAGAAATCTTCAAAAGTCAACCAAAAAAAACTAGAACCCGAAAGGGTCCAACCAATCATGTCCGATTTCATGTTCTAAATCAAAACTCTTATGTCCTGTAACAGCCCAAGCCTAAGCCTACCGTTAGCAGATATTGTCCTCTTTAGGTTTTCCGTACCAGGCGTCCCTCAAGATTTTTAAAACATGTCTGCTAGGGAGAGATCTCCACACCCTTATAAAGAATGCTTTGTTCCCTTCTCCAACCGACGTGGGATCTCACATGAACGAATCATCCCAAGTCCACCGCTAGCAGATATTGTCCTCTTTGAACTTTCCCTTCTGGGTTTCCCCACAAGATTCTAAAACGCATCTATTAGGGAGAGGTCTCCACACCCTTCTAAAGAATGCTTCGTTCCCCTCTCCAACCGACATGGGATCTCACATGTACGAATCATCCCAAGTCCACCGTTAGCGGATATTGTCCTCTTTGGACTTTCCCTTCCGGGTTTCCCCCCAAGATTCTAAAACGCATCTATTAGGGAGAGATCTCCACACCCTTCTAAAGAATGTTTCATTCCCCCTCCAACCAATGTAGGATCTCACATGTACAAATCATCATAAACCGACTCAAAACGTTCCAAATCTTACCAAAACCACATAAACCTCAAGCAGAATTCAAGAAACAAAAAAAGAGAAACATACAAACCTGAACAATTCCCCTAACACCAGCTTCCTCCAGAGTCTCTCTTGAAGCAGCCTCAGTAATAGATTCATCAGTTTCCCAACCACCCTGCAAATTTTTTCATTAAAACCTTAACTTTCTGCACATAATGAATACATACACACACACACACACACACACACACACATATATATATATACACATATAATGAACATGTAATGTTTACCTTTGGGAACAACATGCCTTTCCCTTTCTGTGAGCTGATCACAAGAACTTCCAATTCCTCTATATTATCCAAACCACTTTTATTAGTAGTTTTGTACCTATAAGGAATGCATCTGCAAAATTTACCCAACAAAGAATTGCTTTAAATTTGGGTTTTTATTGGTAGCCACATGAAGTAGAGTAAGACCCATCAATTTCTGAAGGGACCCATAAAGAAAAGGATTAATCCAACCCAATCAATCAATGAATCATCCAAGTTCTATCCAAAATTGTGTTTCTTCCAATATAATTTCAAAAGGGTTTTAGGAGAACAAACCAAAATTCAAAGAAATCAACAAGAACAGTACAGATAACCCCAATTTCTAATTACCCGACAACTTGGCGGCGACCCCTGATATCGTAACGCTGCAAATGCCGACCAGTACGAGAAACCAAACCAGCAGCAGCAGCAGCAGTAGCAGCAACCATGTTGTGTTGAGAAACCTCGGCGACAATGTGTGTTGTTGTGGATGGGGTTTGGAATCGAAACAGAAATTGCTTAAAAAGGAAGAAACAGGCAAGAACGTATGGGAAAGGAACAAAAATTAACTTTCCAAAAGAGAAGAAAATAGAGATGAGAGTTGGGATGAAGAATTGGGGCAATTCTGTAATTAAACAACCACTGTGGATTCAGATTTTGTGGACATCCCTTGAACAAACACCGCATCCCAAATGGCCCCTTTTATAATACCCCAACCCAACATAAGGGGCAACCGTCCTTTTTCCTACCTTATACATGAACTAGAAATTCATTAGAATCTAAAATTAAGAATAACCGTCATTAGCTTAGCGTGTTGCTATCTCTTTTCTTTACTCGCGTAGATTTTTTTAGATATTTTCTCTTTTTCTCCGTTGAACGAGATTCCCTCGTAGCTGTAAAGTTAAATTACAAGTGTAATCTCTAATACATATTTGGTTGACAATTCAGAAGTAAGAATTCGAAAACAAGGAAATTAATGAAGAATGCCGTACTAAAGGTTGAATGTTAAAAATATTGAGCAAATAATCTCGGTTAGATTAGATATGCATACGCATACAATGAGTACGACGGTGGAACTTGAAATCTGTTTCGGAACACAGGTGGGTGTAGCTCGGGATTGAAATCTTGTATCTTAGTAATTATTTATTTTGGTAAGGTGTGAATGATAAATGGGCATTAAGAAGCCAATCGTTGAAGTCAAAAATTGCCTGTTTGCTATTCATTGCTAAGATCGGTTGCATAACCTAACACATGACTCCATCCACTTTTAAATACAATTTCATATAACACGAGTTCTTTTACTATGTTTTGCCACTCTTGGCTAACGTGCTTCTTATCAAAATTTCTAGAAGATCATTTAATGTAAAATTGTTTCAAGCTTATACTTCATGAAGCTCGGTAACAACCTAAGCCCACTGGTAGCAAATATTGTCTGATTTGGATCGTTATGTATCGACGTCAGCCTCACAGTTGCACGTCATCCGGTGATTAGCTCTGATACCATTTATTACCGTTCAAACCCACTACTAGTAGATATTGTTGTTACGTATTACCGTAAGCCTCACGATTTTAAAATGTGTGTACTAGAAAGATATTTCCACATAAAAAATGTTTTGCTCTCCTTTCCGACTTGAGATCTCACAAGTTTAGGACTGAGCCACAAAAATAAATGTGCACCTTATTAGTATATGCAGTAACTATAAAAAACTCTTTCCTTATTTAATCATCACAAACTAAGTTGTTAGATTTCACATAATTGGAGAGGGGAACGAAACATTCCTTACAAGGGAGCTAGTAAACGCGTTCTAAAACGTATAATATCTGCTAGTGGCGGACTTGGACTATTATAAATGGTATCAAAGCTAGACACCCGGCAGTGTGTCTGACGGGGGCCCTCAAGAGGAGTGGATTGTTAGATCTCACAGTGGTTGGAGAACCGAACAAAACATTCCTTAAATAAGTGTTGAATTGAAAAACATATATAAAAAAAACTAAATAGTTATGGAACGGAACCTAACCTAACCATTGTTTACGTATATTCATTTTTAGAAGTTTAAAAGATTATTGGTTACGTGTTAGCGAGAAAGATGAAGATTTATATAGAAATAAAGTGAATGGTTAGTAAGATATTCAGTATAAGGGAGGTTAATGAATTAGGTAAAACCAATTTGATGATGATTGTGGAGTTCATATGGAACATCCATGGCATCTTCTTCCTATAAAAACAATATCCATTCTAATTTGTTATGCTTTGCTAGTGAGTTTAGCACTATTAAAAGTTATCAAATTCATTGGCTTTAAATATTCTACGTATCTTTTCATAATATTCTTTACTTAAACGTTCCGTGTTCGGTGTTCGGTGTTTGGTGTCTTGTACTATTCATGTTAACGCGGTATGTAAGAGTTGGGTAATGGGTTGGGTTAAATTATTTTTCGGTCCAAGTTGAGTTGTTTGAGATCCCATGTCGGTGGGGGAGGAGAAGGAAGAATTCTTTTTATAAGGGTGTGGAGATCTCTTCGTAGCAGACCCATTTGAAAAACACTACGAGCAGTGGGTCTGAGCTGTTACAAATGGTGTGCCAGACACCGGGTGATGTATTGCGAGGAGGCTGAGCTTCGAAGGGGGTGGACATGAGACAGTGTGCCAGCAAGGACACTAGGTCTCGAAGAGGGTAGATTGGGTGTAACGGCCTAGATCCACCGCTAGCAGATACTGTTCTTTTTTGGTTTTCCCCTCAAGGCTTTAAAACGCGTCTGTTAGGAGAAGGTTTCCACACCCTTATAAATAGTGGTTTGTTTTACTCCTCAACCAATGTGGGACATCACATTAGGGATCCCACATGGATTGGAGAGGGGAACGAGTGCAAGTAAAGAAGCTGGGCTCCGAAGAGGGGTGGATTATGAGATCCCACATCAGTTAGAGAGGAGAACGAAGCATTTTTTATAAGGGTGTGGAAAGCAGTCGGCTCAGACTCTTACAAGTTGAATCTTTGAAAAATAAAAAATTCAGATCTTTTAATCAAGTACACTCGACAAACTCGAAAATAAGGTCTACAATCTAACCTAACCCAACTCAAACGTTTAAATAAACTTTTTAAAAACCGATTCAATGATCCAGTGGAATCCAACTTGAAAATAGAGTATTAAGTCGTGAACCTAACCCTAACCCTAAAATCATTGGATCATCGAATAGTATGATATTAAATAAGATGCAAATAAGTTGACCCAAACCAAGAATTTAATAATTTTTAGATTTATTATTATTATTATTATTATTATTATTATTTAATAATTTATTGGTAATATAATATTAATTTTGGGGCATTATTTAATTAAATAAACCAAGTCTTTTAAATGGAAACGGGAGAGAATCTCAGTTACATGTTCTGATTCGGTTGGCTTCTAATTTGGACGGCACCGTCACTCCTTACGTTATATACCATTATTTATTTATTTTTTTATTATTCTATTTTCCTCCTAATAATATATTTTATATTTCAATTATTACTTAATTATTTACTCAAAATTTTAAAATAATTAATGTATTGGCCTGCAAGTCCTATTAATTTTACTTTTTGTTGGGATTTAATTAGTGGGAATCTTTCCATATTAATAGGACGAACATTTAGATTCCTATTTTTTACTAATAAATTATAATTATTTTTAAAAAATGCTATAAAATTGTTTTATTTTTATTATTATTATTTTTTTTCTTTTGTCCCAATGATTACTAAATTAATTTAGAACTAAATATATAAAATTAACTTCAACTAATTCAACAAAAATAAATTAAATTAACGTCTGTCTAAATACATAAAAATACCCTTAAACTTTATAATTTATAGGCTTTTAGAATTAAAATATACATATATATATATAAAATAAATCTATTAATTTTAGATAGAAATCGTTAATATTTTATTTTTAAAATACTGTTAATTTTTAATAGTGTTTTAAAAAATACTCTTGAACTTTAAAAACATTCATTAATACTTCTGATATTCATAAAATTTTAAGAGTAGGATTAACATTATTTACCTTTATAAAAAAATTCAAAAAAATTCTCATCATTAATATATGGACGAAAACTGTAGATGGATACTTCATAGATTATCTCTAAACTTTTTTATGTTAATTTTAGAAGTTCAGGAGTATTTTTGAAATATGATACTAACGGTAAAACTATTTTTTTAATTTTTTTAAAAAATTTAAACTTATTTTAAAATTTTTAAAAAGATTTAAAGGTATTTTTAAGTTTTTAATAAAGCTTAAGAATATTAATGAAAATTTCACATTATTTTAATTTTTTTATTAAATTTTTTTAAAGTTTAGGATATTATTGAAAATGTGCGAATATTTTTTTAGATAAAATGTGAAATTGAATAATTTTTATTAATTTAGTCTTTTTTATTGTAATTATTATTATTATTTTTCATTTATAGCATAATGTTGAATTACCCGAATAATAAGACATTATTTAACAAATAGTTGAGTAATTTTTAGAAACTATTTCCTTTTTTTAGTATTTAAGAGAGAAAAAATGCCTTTTTTTTAAAAAAATTTTAACGGCGACTTTTATATTTAAATATTTTCTGAATTAGTTGGAATATTTATGTTTATACAACCACCAATTTATGTTAAAATATATATAATATTAAGAGTCGGAATATTTCATACAACATTATTATAATGACATAATCTAATCCAATAATTTTTCTATAAAAAAATTATATTCTTAATTATTGTTCAATAGTCCACATTAATAAATTCGATCACTACAAGAAATATTAAAAAAATGTAGAAATAGGGTCAACTTTAATGGAAAAATAAATTAAGAAAATTATAAGTAATAAATGTGAGTGGAATTAACCATATAAGAAATTTAAATATACATTACATAAAATTTTTAATTATTAATTAAAAAAAAAGCATTATTTTCACTAACGTTATAAACATTTATTTGAAAGCATATTTAATTTATTTTTAGATGCTTAGGATAATGAATTGGAATCAAACTTTAATGTTAAAATTTGATTAAATGTAACATAAATTCTAGAAAGGAAAATGTTCTATTTTTAGTCCAATAAATATACTTTTCCAAATGTGTATATAATTTTTTAATTTTTTTTAAATTTTAAAATATTGGAAAAAATAGCATTATTTTTATTATTACTTTTTTTTTATTCTGTTCAAATTATATAATGCTTTTGAGTTAAGTTTTTAATTTTTTTAAAAGTTTTTTTAAAATTTTACAAGAATTTTTCTATTGAAATGATGGATGAAAATTCATGTTGTAATAAAAGCGAATATATTTTGAGTTTGAAATAAATTATAGGAATAATTTAATCTTTTGTATAATTGAAAATTGAAATAAAGTTACGAACGATGTGATGAATGTTTTTTAAGTCTTAGATTGAGTTACGTTTATGCGTGAATCTAGTTAGTTAAATCAAGTTTAAGAATTTAGAGATTTAGAATCTAAAACTGAAGAAGAGGATGTTGAAGCCCGTTGTAGCTGATTCGTAGCTGACTCATGGGTCGTGATTGGTTGACCCGTGGATCGACTAAGATCTAATTGAGCCGACACACCTGTAGAATGGTCATGGACGAAGGTGGTAATTAGATGGATCAATTTTTAATATGATTAACAATATAAATGCTTAATAATTTACTTAAGATCATTAATTGAGTAATTAATAATTAATTAAAAGTTAATAAATATAAAAATAAAAAACATCAAATTCATTTAATTTAGTTTATTTAAACTTAATTTTGATAAAGTAAATTAGCTGGTTTGCCCGAGAGGTTAAGGGGGAAGACTTAAAATCTTCTGCACATAAGTGCGCGTGGGTTTGAACCCCACAGCCTTCAAAGAACGTAGGTAACGTCCCCGACAAGAATAATTACTAACATGCATAGGAAGATTAAATGGTCGGTCATATGTTGGGTTTCGGGTTAATGTTTTTAAATCATATCAATGTTTTTCCTTGTTACATGCTTTTTCTACCATTTTTTAATTTTATTTGTATTTAATGCGAAAATCTTGAGAAGTCAACCTGAATCTATTAGTCAATCAATGCATGTGCATGTGAAACCGGTTTTTATTTTATATTATCTTTTACGACTTTACGTCACGGCAAAGGTAAGTAGGCTAAAGAAAGTTCGAGCCTTTAAATTTTCAATATTAGTATCAAACACCACACATAATTAGCTCCACCGTCATCTTTTTAGAAATTATTTATAAAATAATTATATTATGTTATGGAACTATGCTATGTTATCGATTTTGTATGATACATCAACTTTCATGTGTCACGCCATGTAAACTATGTTAATATGTTCGCTCTAACATTAAAAAATCATGTCTCTTAATCATAAAAGATATGACAAGTATTATGTATGTTTCATAGGAACGCTATGTTAGAAAAAGAATGGATGTAGGATTTGCATTATAAGTATATGTCATGTTTTGATGCTACGAGACCTTATGCATTATGTATCTCACGTGCATTGGAATATTTTCTCGTTATGAATAGTACGGCCGCGAGCTTACGATATTTATGTTCGTCATGATATTATGCGGCTCCTTTCCCTCTATGGGGTATGTCTACGAGCTCGCCTAGTATGTTTATGTGTGTATGTGTGAGTCATATATAAAGAAGTACTGCACATTCAACCCTATTTCAACGAAGAAGCAAAATCTAAGACTATTAATTTTTATGAAAAGATAGGTAGTCGATCCGAATATAGCATTATGATAAAATCAATAGGGCTTTATCTTAACCTTTCATAATAATTGAGATATTATCTTATTATATTTAGACATGTTTATAATATTTTCAAAAAGCTAGACATTTCTTAATTGGCTTCTTTATGTGGGCAGGTATATGGTAAGCAATTTTAAAACATTTCTCTATTTAAAACATTTCTGATAATGTGAGTGGATTTGGACTATTACGAATAGTATCAGAGCCAGACACCAGGCGGTGTGCAAGCAAAGACACTGACCCTGAAGGAGAGAGAATTGTGAGACCTTACATCGGTTGGAGACCGAAATGAAGCCTTCCTTATAAGGGTGTGAAGATCTCTCCCTACCAGACACGTGAAATGAAGCCTTCCTTATAAGGGTGTGAAGACCTCTCCCTACCAGACACGTTTTAATTTTAAAATCTTGATGAAAAGATCAGAAGAGAAAGCCTAAACAAGATAATATCTGCGGGTCAACATGTTAACACATAACCACCGATCCTTGATCTCAATAGATGATCCACACAATTTTAACAAAAATTCTAAAGTTACTAAATCATGATATCAAAAGACTTATACTTCTAGTCTATTGCTTTATAACCTGCTCTAGAATCTTTCATTGTCAATAGACATAGTCTGGCCTTACCTTCAAAGAGACCATTAAGAAATCAAAGAAATGCTCCACAAATCTTCAACCAGCAAGATGTGAAAGGCCATAAATGTTTGATTCCGGCAGCACACTTGATTTGTCTGTTCATATTTGACCCACATACTTCCATTCCATTATCAAGGACCCCATCCTATAAAGCCTACAACAAGTGGAGTTTTTGGAGTTTTGACTTAACTCACAAGTTTGTTTCAACTTGGATATTTCCTTTGAAATAATGGATAGCTTCTACCATTGAACTGGTAAAATTATAATGAGCAAGCAACTAAGATATCGTGAAATTCAATCTAATTATGCATTCATTTTACAAGCCAAGCATATAAGTTTTCTAACTCCTCTATGTACAATAATACAACTGATGCTACATATTAATCCAATAATATATGGCTTACAAACAACATTGGAGAAAACTATCATGGTAATGAGGATTAGTATTCCTCCGTCACGTCGGAATCTTCTCCACCGTCGTCTTCATTATCGTCGTCGTCTTCGTCTTCGTCTTCCTCGTCAACTACATTGTTGATCTTAAGTGCCCTATTTGTAATTTTAGTCAATGCCAAAGTTTTGCTTGCTCTCTGTGAGCGTGTACCGGTTGTCCCATTAACATGGGGGATAGAGGTGGGCGACATGGCTTCATCGGAAGATGAAGACTCGTGTTTCACTCGTCTTCTCGAACGTGTAGGTCTGGTACGACAAGGGACTGTTGTTTGTGGAATTTCAACTTCAAAATTGAACTCCAGTTTTAGTTGATCTGTAAGGACATTTGTTTATGAGCACAAAATAACTGGAAAATAGGTCACATCAAAAGCTCTAACAGAAATGCTGTGAATTAGAATGAATGAAAGCTTGGACTATTTTGATAGGCCTTGTCCAACAATTTTTATTTATAATCAGATAACAAAGTGCTAAACTAGGGCTCCCACCTCTCCCAATTCTCAGAAGGGTGCGAAAACAGAAAATAGCAAAAAGATGTTAGAAATCACGGACTTCCACAATAAAAATATATGTGATGAAGCAATAGATAAGCGGTATGGACTCGTTACTCAGTAAATATAACTTAATAAAGTGTTTGTTTGGAGACCTTTTGAACTGTTACCAAACCAAGAAGCAGTAGGCGGACAAGTAAAAATATTTACCTAAAATTAGATGAGCTTGATCTTCTTCAAGATCTGGTTGTTTGTCAATAGCTGTGAGATGCTCCCCCATCCGCTTTAACTCCTTGACAAGATCCTTCTCTGATGATGCAGTTTCAACCACATAACATAGTAGTCTTCTCATTATCCTTATGGCACCTTGTTCCGATGGGCGAAAATGAAGCAACACAAGTACCCGACACAAAGCAGAAACATATGACTTTTGTGCAGGCGTCTTCTTCCCACAGAAGCTTGCAACCTTAAAAAAGTATCAATCAAATGTTAACAAGTCAGAAAACCCCAAAATTCAACTAGATGCAACAGGAAAAGAAAAAAGAAAAAAAGAGTTGAAACATAATATCTCATTACTTATTTCAAGAATTACTGCACTTTGGCACGATTTTTTACAATTTTAGGCAAGAATGAAAGAAAAAAAAGGTAAAAAAAAAAAAACAAAGATGGTAAGCAAATAGACAGAATATTCAAGTTAGTGCAATTCAAAATTATTCAACTAAGAACTTCAGTAAGGTGACACTCATAACTTAAATATTATGAAGCACGAGATAAAGAAAATAAAGAGCAAAGTATCTAAAACAAACACAATTCAATAATGATGAGACATTAAGATTTGAGATCAAATTCATGACCCAAAGAGAGATTGAAAGAAAGGGAGGCAAAGCTCACTGGGTGACAGATGAGAGTGAGAGAAGAGTAGCAGAAAGGCATAGAGCGGGAGCGAGACAAAGGGACAGAGAGCAAGGGATGTAGAAAGATAATAGTGTGAGAGACAGACAGTCAGACAGAAATAGGAGAGAGCAGGAACATACATAGTTTATACTTGACCTAGCTACAAGCCTACATTAAACTGATTCCTCCTCGAGACTAGACCCCCTAGATGGATGGAACAAGTATACAATATCTTGAAGAAGGCCATTGATCCCACCCAACTCCATCAGTTTACACTTTTGCTTAAGATAACGCAGTTAGGAATAATTTGAGCTATCAATCAGCGTTCAAGATTAGGCATTAAACACATCGAAATCCACATGCATACACCTCAAACAAGCTGAAATTACCTCTACGGCTATTCGAATGGCAAGTGCCTCTTCGCTGCAGTCAAGAGGAGGTTTTCTAATACTGTCAGAGACTTCCTGATTTCCCAAACACCCATCTTCATCCTTCCTTTCAGTATCATTCACATATAAAGGAGCCTGCATCATATGCAGCATAAAACGTGATGCTTGGACCACAAGTTTGCGCATATTTCCCACCTCAACAGCAGAACCTCCGATATCACCGTTAATGCCTGGCCACATTGAACGCATAACTGGGACAAAAGCCTCAGATATCCACCTCTGCAAGCATACCACTTATATGAGATTAAATTTTCAAGCCTTTCATGTGTATATAAACGATATTCAGTTGAAGTTAAACTTCCCTAACCTTATGAGCAACTGCGAGGGATGGATAATGCTCAAAGAATACAGAAAGGCATTGTTTCAACCTGATTCAAGACAAGATCAATTGACGTCTTAAATGTTTTTAAATTTTAAGGGTAAATTGTTGGAAAATATAATTGCAGAAGGAACCACCTCTCGAAGTCTTTCTCGCTTGAAAAATAAATATTTACAAGCTTGCTTAGGAGCGGAGGATGCAGAGATGCTGGTATGCTTGGATAGTTTGCACCCAGAAGAAGAACCTTAGCAAAGCCCTCTGCAACAATGGTTTGAACGGACTCAATTTCATTGGTTGCTGAAGAGCTGTACCTTTCTTTGTTGTCAAGTCCAGCGTATAAAAGATCAAGTGAACCCACAGTCAAACTGTCATCTGCTTCAGATAAATTTATAGAACTAAAAGATATCTTATCAAATGAAGACTGCAGGGAGTGGTCTTGTCCCAGAGCCTTGTCAACCTCCTGGGGACCATGCCACATTACAAGATCAAATAATGCCTTGCAGGCCATAATGCTTACTGGGGTCAGCCCCTTGGTGAAGGAATGCCTCAACTGTTTAAGAACTTTCTCATTTGGTCTTTTATCTAGCAATCCAAAGAGGCCAAGACAACGGATGCTAATTCTCTGAACATCTAAATGAACATGTTTTGCCTGCAATACAAAATAAAGTTGGTGAATTGGATAAATGAGTTATGAACTAGATGACGTCAAGACACGAGCTCAACCATTTCAAAAGTAGGAGCAGCCATCATGGTTCAAAGTTGCAGTATGCAATAACAGTTGTCAATATCGAGCAATATGCAAAATCAAACTGCTGTCTACAAAATGTACTTTACCCCTGGAAGCAATATCGACTCCAGTAGTTGAGCAAGTCCTCTGTCTTTTCCATTAATAAAATTCAATGATTTTGCATTTTCCAGAAGAAGACTTGTCACAGCGAGACAGTGCATCCACTGCATACAATTTGCAGTTCTCTCTCTGCATGGTCGAGCAAGCTCTTCAACCACCTCAAGAACAATTTCTTCAAATTCACCAGCAGCAGCATGGACTTTCTTTACCAATCCAGACACAGCAATTGCCCAATCTCTATCTCCTCCAAGATTGATTCCATCCCCAAGAACAACCAAGTTCCCATCATCGTCCACTTCATGATCTGGCAACATATGCAACACTTCCTGCAGAAATGCACCAGCAACCTTCCTATTTGCAGCATCAGAAAAATCGAGCATCGTACCAAGCAAAAGTAGCTGTCTTGATGCAAATCGATAGCTGGAACCTGAAAGTACAGTCATTTTAGGTTGCTAGCAACAAAAATGTACTATATTCTTTATTTATGAGAAAAACTTACCAGCATTAATGTGAGCTTTGACTAAGCCTACATAATCAGAAATTGTGGCAGGAAGAATTTTCTCTAGAAGGTCATTTCTATCAGATGCTTCGGCTGCATATACTGCTGCTTCAGCACCCATGGAAGCTGCAGCATCAGAACCTTTTCCCTACAGAAGATCAGTTTACAAATATCAAATTAGCAACTGATATAAAGTCTGGTATATTGTCATATGTTTAAGACAGCTCTACCCGAGGATGGCTCAATTTAAGGAACTTTATTAAGTTCGTGCATTGGAGTGTTGAAACTCAAATCCAACAAAACAGGGAGGGTATTGAGAGTGAGCGTTGATAAATAAAAACTAATAATAACAAAGATAAAATTAAAATTAAAAAGCAACGAACATTTGAGGGTTAAATTAAATTTTAGTTCATAAACTTTCATAATTATATATGACTGACCTCTAAACTTTAAAGAGTTATAATTACATACTTAAACTTCGAATTGTAGTCACTACCGTTAACACTATGATAGCCCATGTTCTGGGGATTCCTTATCCTGTAAGGTTTGAATCTACAAAGGACCCCGTTTCATGAAAAAGTTCCATCTAGCCTACAAATCTCAAAGGATTTTTCATCCAATATTTGTACACACAGAGATTGAGTACGTCAAGATGGTAGATGCTATAGATATACTTACCTGTGCTTCTGTATGAATATGCTTACAAATGGTTCTCCAGTAAAGAGAAACTTCCGGCTCCATTAATTGTATACTTGAAGTGCAATGTAGTGAGTCACCTAATATCAAGAGTGGGAACCATCATGTTACTACAGCAAGCAAAAACCTAACTCACAGCACAATGAGATTCTTTAATCAAGTTTAATGAGAAAATAAGCCGGGCAGCAATTGAAAGGTTGAAATCACATGAGAAAATTTACTATTCATAAAAATAATAACAATAAATGTTTTTAAATCACACACACTAGGGCGATTCCTCCAGCGAATACAACCACTTCAATAAGCAACGAATTGGAAACATTTACTACAGGGTTGTAACGGGATTCTAATTCAATGTATTCACATGAAGCCAAAAAGTAGAAATAAAAATAAAAATAGTTCCAGTGAGCCTTATCGTTTCCTGAGTTTGAGAAAATAATTCCTGTGAGCCATCTAACTATCAAATGATAGGCATAAGCCAGGAAATCGCGAGAATGATACATTGTTAGATTGGTTAACATGGAACCCATGGAAAGGTACAATCAGAAATATAAAAACCATGAACATTTGGATACTGGACAATCTACACTATACTAACCTTCTATCCCAGAGCTGGAAGTTAGTATATAATGCTGGATACTTTCATCACCATGCAGTTTCAACAAACGAACTCCTAATAAAGCCCCCATAACAGATTCACCAACTCGTTCATAGGTTTCAACATCAAGATACTTGAGCAATTCTACAGGATTGCCATGGCAGCATTTATTAAGCCACTCGTCCGACATCAATTTTAAACACTCCTTTGAAACAGCTTGAGAACGATCAGCAAGTCCTCTCTGTAAAATTATCGTTCTTTGTTTGATGCTATTAAGAAAAGCACACACACAAGTATTTAAGTAATATAATTCTTGCACAGATTAATAAGGGAGAGTAGAGATGTTAAAGGTGTCTAAGATGGGGGGGAAATCCCCATCCAACCTGGATCCTTATTCGAATGGTATAAGAAAATGAAGGTTCTTCCTATATAGATTAGGATTATAATAAGAACAAGAATAAAGGAAAAGAGGGGGAGCTCTTTTCAGTCCACTGCATTCGTTTATTCTCTCTGAGAAGAAATTAACTGAAGGGAGTTCCATGATTAAGTATAAGACATAAGAAATTCGTTAAATTCTTTCACTCGAATCAAATTTACCTGAGACTTTGAAGAGGAAACTTATTAGCCAATACGCAATATGCCGCTTTGCGAACAGACTCACTCACATCCAAGGTGCAATCGATTATCACTTCCAAAGTCGCATTAGAAGGTGGTAATGATAGTAAAACTGTCTTCCTGACCTCCTGCAAACAATTATATTGAGCCACTGGCATTGAAGGCACTCTTCTTGATATAATTATAACAATTTGGTAAGTGTGAAACAAGATTGAATATATTATTTAAAGGCATCAACGAATTATGAATGCGCAAAGTGCAACCAACATGATACATCCTTAGCCATCGAGGAGGCAAGAGTAGATGAATAGCCACAGGCACCCAAACAGATGCTTAAAGTTTTCTTTATAGGCAAAAAGTAATGGGAAACACATCAAAGTGACAAAAACAGAAGGTCTATATGTGGGGTTAGGTTTGTATGTATACCAAAACAATTTAAGCCAGTTAAAATACTCACCGCATTTTGTTCCACAGGGATCATCTCAAGAAATAAATTGAGGATGTCACTGTTTTCAATATCATTTGCGAAACGTGAAAGAGCACGAACTGCAAACATACGGATTAAAGGAACCTTGTCCAGCACTCGTATCTTCATGTGGTCTATAACTTCATCCCAGAGTTCATTGCTGACTTCTGCATCATCTGGTAGCCGCATGATGATCTATAAATCGTAATCTCAGTCAACAATAAAGTTACAATGAAAATTTGCAACGTTTAAATTCAACTACAGCCTACCACCAGTCAACTAAGAGTGGTGTGAATAAATATTCAGTAAAGAAATCGAATAATTCAATTCAGTTACCATGAACAAGAGAATCAGACACTTGAAATCTGAAAACATTTCTTGATTCGCGAATTTACTTTAGCAGTAACAAAACTATTCAAAATACTCGAAGTCGTCGGGTAGACTTCCCAATTTTAGTTCGCAGATTCTCTGACAAAATCTAGCGTATCGATTAAAGCAGCAAGTAGACAATGAAATGAAATTTAACAGCCAGATAGAAATTTCAAATTTCCAAATTATTTCACAATCGTGCCAATCAATTGCATTGAGCTCTAGACAGCTAACATATAGCAAGGAATAACTCGATCATACGATCTATTAAAACAAAAAAACAAAAGCAAACCTAACGCCACATCAATTTTCCGACTCCGAACAAGAAACTACAACGTAATTTAGGATCTCACCTCAGAAACAATCTGGCACGCGCGGAACCTGACAGACTTATTTGCAGCGCCTGATGCAACGAGAAGAAACTTCAGAAACTCATCCAAGAACTCATCAGCATGCGAAGCAAAATTGGGGTCTCTAGCAGTGGCTAAAAGGGAAATGAAGCGGACAACACGCTCAGCAGAGGAAATTCTACGGTTGAAACTGAAGAGAGGGGTCAGAATTTTGGAAAACGCGGTAAAGAACTCCAAAGGAGACTTGGATTTCGAACGTAGAGCGCATAGCTCCTTGAGCTTGCGGTTGTGCGTGGCGTTTGATGACCGAACTTCGTCGAGGATTTTCGCTATTTTCTGAGACAATCGATCCTGTGCTTCAATAATTTCTCCCGCCATAGGCGATTCTCTCTTAGAAACTCCCATGATCTGCCCTTACCCTCCCCCGTGAAAGTGGAGCTGCTGAGATTTCATGTTTTGAATTCGAGCGGGAGCGGGAGCATGGAGCTGACGGCTTCATGGGCCGCACTCTTATTGGGCCTTCGTATTATGTAATGGGCTAGAGTCGTAGTGTAAATCTCAGTTTCATTATTGGGCTGATTTCAGGCCCAGACTCTTGGCCCAACTTCCAGCTAAACTATTTTCCTAGAATTTTGATCTAGGTCATAAAACAAACGTTGACCAATAGTTTGTGATATTTTTGTAATAATTTCTTAGTACCAAATCCATGAAAAAGGTTGGCGACAAGGTGATAAACAAAGCAATTGAAAGTTTGAACACGAGAGGGGAACGAGCATCATTGTGAGATCAATTGAGGAGGAGAACGAAACATTTGTTATGAGGGTGTGAAAACCTTTCCATAACACACGTGTTTTAAAACTTTAAGGGAAAGCCCAAATAGGACAATATCTGCTAGCGGTGAACTTGGAGTATTACAAATGGTATCAAGGTCAGACACCAAGACCCAAAAAGGACAATATCTGCTAGCGGTGGGTTTGGTCATTACAAATGGTATCAAAGTCAGACACCAGATGATGTGCCAGCAAGAAATATGAGCCCTAAAGGCAAGTGGACACGCGTGATGTGCTAGCAAGGATGCTGGACCCAAAAGGGGTGTATTAGGGATCCCACATCGATTGAAAAATGAAACAAGTGCCAGTGAGGACTTGGGCCTCGAAGGTTGGGAAGAAGAACAAAACATTGTTTATAAGGGTGTAAAAACTTTTCTGTAACAGACATGTTTTAAAAATTTTGAGAGGAAGTCCAAAAGAGAAAACTCAAAGAGGACAATATCGGCTAACAGTGGGCTTGAGATATTACAAATGGTATCAAGGTTAGACACCAAGACCCAAAAAGGACAATATTGGTTAGCGGTGGGTTTGGGTCATTACAAATGGTATTAAAGTCAAATACCATATGATGTGCCAGCAAGAAATATGAGCCCTAAAGGGAAGTGGACACGAGGTGACGTGCTAGCAAGGATGCTGGACCCAAAAGGGGTGTATTAGGGGTCCCACATCGATTGAAAAATGAAACAAGTGTCAGCGATGACGTTGGGCCTCGAAGATTGAGAAGGAGAACGAAACATTGTTTATAGGGGTGTAGAAACTCTCCTTAACACACGTTTTAAAAAACTTGAGAGGAAGTCCAAAAGAGAAAACTCAAAGAGGACAATATCGGCTAACGGTGGACTTGGGGCATTACAAATGGTATCAATGTCAAACACCAGGACCCAAAAATGATAAGATCTGCTAGCAGTGGACTTGGGTCATTACAAATGGTATCAAAGTCAGACACACCAGACAATGTGCTAGCAAGAAATGTGAGCTCTAAAGGGAAGTGGACACGAGGTGATGTGGTAGCAAGGACGCTAGATCCAAAAGGGGTGAATTGGGGGTTCCACATCGATTGAAAAATGAGACAAGTGCCAGCGAGGACGTTGGACTTTGAAGGTCGAAAAGGAGAACGAAACATTTATTAAATAACATTTTTAATAATATATATAGTTTCAACTTAACAATTTCGAAAGTATTATTATTAAAAAAAAAATACATTTTTAATACCATTAATATATATAGTTTCTTTTTAAAATTTTATTTATTTATTCTCCGACTACTTTTAAAAAATAATTTTTAAAGTATTCATTTAAATTTTGTAAAATTTAATTAAAGGTTTGAAAATAATTAAATAAATGTTTTATGAATTAATATTTTATTTTTACTTAAACAAAAGTCTCGACCAACTCTAACTAACTCAATTCAAAAAAATTTATTATCCTAGAGTTGAGTTCATTATTTAATAAATGTTATTTGAGTAAAAAAAAATGTACTAACCAAATGATTACGGTTAAGTCTAAAAAATGTCTCAACCCACTCTAACTCAATCTATAAACACTCCTTCTCGTCAAAATTGGTCCCTTCGCCCAATGTGGCTACTCTTCTGGCTACAATATTGTCTCTGTTCCTTTTACTTCTTAGGTTAGAAATATTATCACGAGAGCCAAGGCAGCATCGTCGCTAAGCGACAATCCCTCTATAGTTTTCGATGGGCAAGAAAGTGTTTCTTTACACCTCTTCCGAACCAGGTTGTTGACATTTTCACGAAAAGTATTTCTCGACCTCTCTTTGAATTTTTCAGATCCAAGTTCGTTCAAAACTGACGCTTAGTTGGTGGGATGTTAAAGATATTTAGTAATAAATTATAGTTTACCATATATATCATCGCTTTGGAGTGAGATGTTAAGGATATTTAGTAATAAATTATAGTTTACTATATATATCATCGCTCAGTACAGTGGGATGTTAAAAATATTTAATAATAAATTATAGTTTACCATATATATCATATTTGATATTTTATTATAAGACAAATATATAGATATTTGCCTTTTTACCATAGGTATATCATTGGGATGTTAAAGATATTTAATAATAAATTATAGTTTATCATATATATCATATTTGATATTTTATTATAAGGCAAATATGATAGATATCTCTCGATTTATTGTTATTTTCATTTATTACTCTTTTCATATCGTTTTAAGTTATTTGATTATAAATAAGATCACTTTCAGATCATCTAGGTTAGGTGGATTAATCAAACATTATAAAAAACTTACGTTTAAATCGAAGAATGTGATACGAATGTGTGATTCGGACCTCAAATGTGAAAAGAGTTTAAGATTAAGGAGAAGAGTAAAGTGTTTAAAACCCAATAACGTGGAACATCGTATCCCCATAAATTCCAACCAATCTTCGCACGCCCCTTAATTCTTTCTCCCATGCCATTACCATCCTTCTCCTTCAACCCCTTCCCCGACCGGAAGAGCCCAACGCCGACACAACCCACCGTCGCCGCCGACGACTTAGCGGCGGAGAAGGCGGCGGCCTGGGCATGGTACCATCATGGGTCCGGCTCCGAATCCAAGCCCATGCGGGAATTCGGCCTCACCAGGCCCGTCTCTGTCCCCAAGCCCTCTCGCTACAGGCTCGAGGCCATAAGAATCGCCCAAAATTTCTTTCAGGACAATTCACAAACACCTTGTCTGCATAATTCTCTTCTCGACAGCTACGAAGTCGCGAGCATTTCTAGGCGCATATCTGACTTACTAGACCCCACTGATCGTAACAATTTTAGCCTTAGGAGCTTCGAATCTGAAATTTTGGATCTGGGTCGAGAAATTGAGAGGAAATCCACCAAGCCCAAGAAATTTGGAGGCTTTTGGCGCAGACGGTCCGTGATGTGCGGCAAAATTGAGGATGTGGCTATTGGCAGCCTCGTCCGGCCGCCGGGAAAACAACAGCAAAGGCCGACATGACGGTGGTGCACCGCCATACTCGATGATCTGTAAGTTTAGTTCATAATCGGTCCGTAAATTGTAATTTTTGATCCCTTAAATCCGCAAATTTAATTGTAATATCTAATTTCTCCCATTTATAAACTTAATGAGCGTACGAGTAGTTGGTATAGTCATTCAATTGCGTATTTACTTTATTACACAACTGGAGACCTATCATATTCTAAATGTAATGATGAATATTATCCCTTTAATTTTGTTACAACGAGAGACTTAATTCTAAATTTTAAAGTATTTATTATTTCTAAGTTTTCGCTATTATATCACAATTTATATATTATAATTTAGGGTCTCCAAATTTATTTCAATATAAAAATACTTGTAAATCTCTAAATTGATAATTTTTATTATTTTATAATGCGAATTTTTAAAGGAGTTGTTTTTACCTGTTGAATTTATTTTTTTAATGATAGATTGATATATGTTTGTTTGTGAATTTTTAATATCTCTTATCTGAGATTATATCAAATAATTACGAAGGATAGATAAATAAAAAAAAATTTAAAAAAGTTCACCACCTGACAACCCAACCAAAAATGGAGAGTTATGTTGGGTAAAAAAAAATCTCTCAACTCAACCAACTCGGACCATGTACACCCCTACTGTGTGATTTGTGGTTACCCTCTCCAATTGATATCAATCTACCTCGCCTAACGTTCTTGTTGGCACTCGTTCTTCTATTGTGAACTCTCACGTCGGTTGAAGAGGGGGAACGAAATATTATTTATAAAGATACGAAAACCTCTCTATAATAGACACGTTTTGAAAAAGTTTGAGGGAAAAATTGGAAGAGACGATATCGGGGAGGAGTTGGGTTAGGTTGTTATATTAAATTTAAAAATAAAAACTAAAATAAAAAGATAAGGTACAAATTAGTCATGCATTGTTGGCTGTTTGGTCTGGTTTCCACGTAAGATGGGTTGGAAACACTCCACGAAGCAATTTAATGTCACCTCACCTGTCACGAGTTTTTGTCCATATAAACCATGGGATAAAGATCACATTGTTGATCAACCAGCAATGGATTCTAAGATGGTGATACACAAAGGCGGCTGCCACTGCAAGAGAGTAAGATGGGAGGTGGAAGCAGCGGCCAGTGTGACAGCTTGGGAGTGCAATTGTTCGGACTGCTACATGAGAGGCAACACCCATTTCACTGTGCCGGCTGCAAGGTTCAAGCTTTTAGGAGACTCCGACAACTTCGTTTCCACCTACACTTTTGGTACTCATATTGCCAACCACACGTTTTGCAAAGTTTGTGGCATCACTTCCTTTTACCATTCGCGATCAACCCCAGATGGGGTTTCAGTTACTTTTAGATGTGTTCATCCTGGGACGTTGGCCCATGTTGAAATTAAGAAGTTTGATGGCAAAAATTGGGAGGCAGCTCGTCGTCCACAACGATCATGAACGTGTTGTGGGAGAGGGAGTACCTATACTTCTGAATCGACAGGAAGAGTATTTTAAGCCGTCATAGACGACGGAGATAAAAACAATATACCAAATACGTTAGAGATTCAACTAAGCGTGGGAGGATATTGCATATGTCAAGGACGGATACAAATTCATACGTCGATTTGGGATCACAGCATTGTTAAGATCGATACCAGTTGTTAGCTTTAATACCAATTATTATGGAGAGAAAATATAAGGAGAAATATTGGCTAAAGGTTTTATTATTGATGACTTCATGTATGTACAACAAGACAGAACAAGACAGAATAGAGAACAGTATTGCTGGTTTTACCAAATATCTATCATATATATCTTTATCATATCTTTACGAAATATCTTTCAATTATATCATATCTAGGGACTAGACTCCATATCCCAACAAGCATAACAAGCATGTCGTGATCATTTCACGACATTTTCTTTTGAGTGAGCGTGGTAGAACCTACATTTAAAAAAAAAAAATGAGAACATAAACTTTATTTCATCGCTATGAAATTTAAATATGTATAATGGAATATATTATAAATTAAATGATAATAATTTATAACATAAAACATGTTCATAATTTAATTAACAATAGTTAGAGATTCAAGTGATAACTTTATGTCTTCTAGCATTAAAAATAAAAAGATAAATTAATCGGGGACTCGAACATTTTGGTACCCCTTCTTGAAACGACGTCGACCTTGTATAAATTCTATAAATGTGCGACTCCCAACAACTTAGCCTCTCGAAATTTAATAAGATTGGAAAAGCATAGACCCCTGGAATGCAATTACCAACATTTCCACCACCTTTTATATATTCGTGTATATGCCCTGTGACGCACAGCCCCTTGCCCTCCCAACTCTCACCTTGTAATAATATATTAAACCTATGCTCAAGTTAGGTCTTCTCTCCTCCAACATTGTTCAAGAACACGATCTCACACTCATAGACAGACCTTTGTGAAGAACCCCTATTTAAATAGAGAATAGGACAGTGAGTAGGGAGATATGCTGATAATGAGAATTATATTCTCTGTCGTGAGGATAGAGATTAAAATAAGAGATAAAGGATGAAGAATGCTTCGTATCTCTGTTTTATGGACATCTCTATACAGAAATGACTCTTCGTGCCTGAGTTGAATTGGGCTGTAATAATATAACAAGTTTATATGAGATAGGGTATGGTGTAAAAGTTGTGTGCCCCCAAATTCATTTTAGTTAAGGTTTAATTAGAGGGTGGAAGAATGAGTCAATGCATTGTCATCCTAATTAATTAGCCTTCTTCCATGGCTTCTATCAATTCTATAAGCTATCAAACCTTATCTACTTTTCATCATTAATTTTTTATGCACGTTTTGCATAGTTTCTTTAGCCTTTCCGTTTCGGGCTTCCACTTAATGCTAGGGAAGGTTTTCATATCTTATAAACTTTATAAGGAATGTTTCGTGCTCCTCCCCAACCAACATGGGATCTCACAATCCACCTCCTTCAAGGTCCAACGTTCTCGCCGACACTTGTACTCCTCTCCAATCGATGCGGGGTCTTACAATCCACCCACCTTCGAGACCCAGCATCCTTGCTGACACTTGTGCCCCTCTCCAATGGATGTGGGATCTCATAAGAAATACGCTAGAATGTTGGATGAAAAAGTCGACATGGTGTAACTAAGACACTGACCTAGATTAAGCCTAAATGAATGATGTTGTGTCACGTCAACTTTTCAACTAACATTGTAACAAATTTGCTATTATTTAGGTAGTTTTGAAATGTTTATAAAAAGTGAAAGTTAATATTGCAACTTTTAAAAAACAAGAATATTTGTGAGACTCGAGTAAAGATAGATACATGAATGAACCAAACCACATCTAAATGACAGTGATCTTGAGAATAGAATGACTAAAAAAGGCTTAGCCAATAAGGTGTATATTTCTTTTTGACGACTCAATCATAGAGACTTTAAAATTAAGAGCAATACTATGTTCGATAACCTACTGATAATTTTCCTAGAAACATGTGAGTGAGGACAAAACTCGTGTTGATTCGTGGGAATAGTCTTCACTCTTAAAAGCAAAAAATAAGTAACATAATCTATGGTGCTAAAATCTAGATTTTGAACCGAGCTTCCAACGGGTCATAATCTAACGCGAAAATTATTCAATTATTGGGCAAATTTGGTTAAAAAATGGAGCCGCTTATCCTAAGCCACAAGGAGTGTTCATTTATTATTTATGAACAGTAGTGGGCATGGCCGTCCAAACTAAATTAGAATGCCCATTTTCTTAATTAATATTCCACTAATTACAATTAACGTATAATTATAATACGTATTATTTGTCAATGAATTTTCATGACCTGGCACTCACCCAATAAAAACAAAGCCAAGTGGCAATTAGCCAGTCAGCAATGTGCTGTGTCATTTCCAATTGTAATATTTTAATTTCTGAATTATTATTATTATCTAATGCCTTGTTTTTCCATTGGCTTGCTTTTGTGAACCACTAATTATATTTGGCTTTTCAATTTCTTAACCAAAAAAAAATATATATATATATATTAAATTAAATTAAGCCTTTTTATTATCTTTCATAAATAAAAATAAAAACTAAATTAATAAAAATACTTTTTCAACCCACTGTGAAAGTACATTCGTACCCTAAAAAAAATTAAAAGTTTAAATCTTTTTTATCGTTAAGAAAAATGATTTATGAGATGTAAATAAATTGTTATTTATATATTACGATAATAATAATAATTTTTTTTTTTTAAGTTAAAGGTTAAAAAGGGTATTTTTAAAACAATATCCAATTAAATATTTTTATTTTTATTTTTACGACGGTATTTTTTTTATATTAACTCCTAAAAAAATGAGTTAGTTTTTGAATTTGAGAATAAAATGTTTTTCAGGTTTATTATTTTTAAAATTAAATATAGAATCCCTTGTAACACTAAATTCTAATACAATTAGTTTAAAAAAAACGACAATAAAAGCAAATATAACACGTAGCACGACATGTTTCAAATTAAATTCTATAATACGTGACATATAAAAAACAAGATCATGTGCAACTTTACTTAAAATTTAATCGTTTAAAGAGAGAGAGTACGACAATATATTATGACATATGGTCCACCGTTTCGTAAGAGTTTGGCTTACGACAAATTATGAGAGTAAGTTTAACTAATGGTGTAGTAATAGAAGCTTGGATTTTGTTGGTCGGCCTCAATCATTGAAGCTTGAATCTTGTTTTCACTATGCATATTCTTGTAAAACACACCGTGGTCGTGAACTTTCAGGCTCGACCACATTGACTCTGATTAGGGTAAATTTTAAGTTTTTTAATATTTAATTCATTTTTTTAGATGGGAGCGTGCTTGAGGCACCGATACATGATATAAATGACTTTTTGTACCTTATGTTGTACGTAGGCTGGTTGAGCTGAGCTCAATAGACTTCGTTAATTTAGAGACATATTGATACGAAAACCCTAATTAATTAGATCTAAGAACCTTTAGATATGCAAATCCCTAGATCAAAAACGGTTATATTTCGCGCAAAANATATATATATATATATATATACTTAAATCTTTTATTAGAAATAAAATAAGAATATTTTACACCAATTAAGACAAGACAGTGTCATAATATCATCTATTATAATGAAGACAGTGCCATATGTGTATTTCTTTTAGTGCTATAATATCATCTATTAAGACAGTGCCATATGTGTATTTCTTTTAGTGCTATAATATCATCTATTAAGACAGTGTCATATGTGTCTTTCTTTGTGTTCAACGTCCATGAATGATAAATCATAGATCGAAGTAGCAAATATTAATATAATTTTTATTATTTGATATCAACAAATAAATACTATTAATTAACAAAAAGATTAAAATATTTATTTTTCTAGAAAATAAAAGCCAATATGTATTTTTAAAAAAATAAATAGCAAAATATAATGAGAATGGATTGGCGATTATAATAATAGGAAAAAATGTACCCTAATCATAGCTATAAATTCCTAGCCCCAGTGGTCGCCAAGATGTCGATCACTTCGTTACGAATATTTCAAACAAAAAAATAAAATAAAATAATAATGATAATCTCTTTCTTCTTCATTTTATCCGATTTCCTCTTTTAATTTCTGCATTTTTTCTTTCCCGCTTCAGCCGCAAGGATCTCCGTGAAAATCTGAACTGCGTCTCTCCATTTTTCCAAAAATTTTCTCCTCGTTTTCCTCGTGATTCCATCTGTACAGACAATTTAAAGCTCTGAAGCTTTAAAGCGATCGAATCTGCACGGTTTGCTTCTTTCAACTTCATCTCTATTTCGTTTCGTAATCCATGAACATCTCAACATCATTCACGAACCTTCTAGCTGAACATTCAAGTTCAGCGATTAATTTCGCCGTTTTTTCCTTTTCATTTTATTCTAGATTTAGATCTTCAACGTTTCACCTGTTCGAGCAAATGATGCAGGGAGAGCAACGAGTTGCGATTCCGGTCAAGTGAATCGGCGATTTTCTATGTGTTGAGGAGGCTGAGACGATAATGACCGGAATCGGCGGAAGAGAGGAGAATGGAATCCGCCAGGCTGATTCCAATGAGGAGGAGTATCAGGTGGAGAGCGTTCGTGATCGGATTTCATCGTCGCGAGGGAGTCGATTTAATCTGATTCAGAAACAGTTTAGACTTGAGCCGACTCGCAGACGATTTAGCCGCGAAAATCTCATCAATGGCATTAAATGCCTCGTTATTCTCCCTGACAGCAGGTACATCCGCTTTTCTCGAACCGCAGATTTTGATAACTGATTTTTAGTTTTGTTAAACGCTGCGATTTGGCCTGAATGCGACTCTCCCCTCCATGAATCTCCGTATACCAGAAATCGCCATCGTCGGAAAACCGCTTCCAGTTTCAATGCGAATTAATTTGTTTTCTAAGTTATTTTAATTTATTTATATTTTGTACAGCTGATTAACTTACAAATAATATGATTAATAGGTTTTTAAATCTGAAAAATAAGTTTTTAAACCTTTCCAATTAGATTAAACTTTAAAAATATTTATTTAATTTCTAGATAAATTTTCAACATATTCAATATTTATTTAAATAATAAAGAGTATTAAACAAATTTTAATTCTATATAACTAGTAGCTATTTTTTTTTTTTAATTTCACTAATTAACTAATTAACACAAGATTGCTTTAATAGCCTATTAAATATAAAATTAAAAGAAAATTACTTTCGGTACATATTTTAAAAAATAAAGATATATAATTTTTAGAAAAAAAAATTTATTTGTTTTGGCAGACAATTTTTACGGTGGTAATTAGTTTTCACACACGTGGCGGTGGAAGCAGTAAAAACGATCAAATTTATTTGTGTGGTCGGCCGGGAAAAGACCAGTGATGGATTTTAATGAAGAAATATATTTTGAGATTTTAAATCAATACGGTCACATTAAATTAGTATATGGTTGTGTTGTCACTTTCCTCACACATCACATGTATAAGCGCTGCACCAGATTTTAGGAGTAATTTTTGGGTTTTCTTTTGAATCATATTTATCTTGCCGTATGCGGTTATTTTATTATGCCATTCTATACTAATATAACCATCTTAGATCTGAAATAGTTACTCAATTACCTTATTTGTGGGTGTCTTGTAGATCTGACCTGGGATTTTTTACTTTTTTTTTTTTTTTTTTTTTTTTNTTTTTTTTTTTTTTTTTTTTTTTTTTTTTTTTTAATTTTAAATTAAAGAATAATTTTTCAGCTGATTTTGAATATTTAGTTATTTGTTCGCATTTTGTTCTTCTTAATGTACTTTTTGCCTTTTGTCCCTCTTTTTTAGATTATGGGGATTTTATTTATGGGTATCTTTTGAATTTTTTTTGTGGCTTTTTTTCCTTTTTGGGGGAAATTAAGATTTCGTTTAGGAAAATTGAGTAAACAGTTCATTATGAATAGGTCAACTTTTGTGGGCTTTTTGATATAAGATAAGTGGAAATTGTCGCATTTAGATAGCTTTTTAATTGGTAGACGTGCTGTGGAAGAACATACAAATTTTGGTTTTGAAACTTAAAAGGAAGAACATGGGTGGGTGGAGCCTTCTGGATTTCATCCCATTTGAAGAACACGTGGATGTTCTTGAGAGTAATCAAACAAACTTTTTATTTATTTATTTAAAATACTGTTTTGGAATTTGACTTTCATAAATTGTATCTTATTAATGATGTAGACACTAAATTTAAATATGATATTGAAAGATCTATTTCATAGACGATTTAAATATGAAAAATAATTGTTGTGAATTATTTATTTTTTAAACCCAAAAAATGGTGAAGTGTTTAGTGACATGGTGTGCAAATGAAATGCAGATGGTATAGGGCGTGGACAAAGTTCATACTGATATGGGCAATCTATTCCTCCTTCTTCACACCCATGGAATTTGGATTCTTCAGGGGATTACCAGAGAATCTATTTATACTCGACATTGTTGGGCAGCTTGCTTTCCTCCTTGACATTGTTTTCCAGTTCTTCGTTGCCTACAGAGACAGCCAGACATACCGAATGGTCTATAAGCGCACTCCAATAGCCCTCAAGTCAGTTTCCTTTCCTTCCCATTTCTTCCTTTTTCATTTCCATTAGCTCACTGTTCTTGGGTCTGTAATTTGATCTCTTCTGGATTAATACTCACTGTTTGACTGCTCAAATAGGTACTTGAAATCCACTTTTGTCACTGATTTGCTTAGCTGTATGCCCTGGGATATCATTTATAAGGTGACCCTCTATGGAAGCATTCCATTAATTTTAAGATTCTTTTATGAGTCATTCTTGTTTTTAACAATTTTATACGTCTGTTTGAACAGGCCTGTGGGAAGAGAGAGGAGGTGAGATATCTCCTATGGATTAGGCTATTCCGAGTGCGAAAAGTCACAGATTTTTTTCAGACGTTGGAGAAGGATATACGTATTAATTATATGTTCACTAGAATTTTCAAGCTCCTTGTTGTTGAACTTTACTGCACACACACTGCAGCCTGCATCTTTTACTATTTGGCAACTACTCTTCCTGCTTCTCAAGAAGGGTACACATGGATTGGAAGCTTGAAATTGGGAGACTATAGTTACTCACATTTCAGAGATATTGATTTGTGGAAACGCTACACCACCTCTTTATATTTTGCTATTGTGACCATGGCCACTGTTGGTAAGTACCTTCTACACATCTTAAATGATTATATAGTTTTCCTGTTATCTCAAAAATTGTTGATGCATATTCTGTTTATCTGAAATGATTATAGTTTCCTGTTTTGTTGGTTATTTGCTTGAACTTGGAAGTGAAATTCTCCACATTGAACTTTTCTTTTTATTATTTGTGTGTGAACAGGTTACGGAGATATACATGCAGTCAACTTGAGGGAAATGATATTCATAATGATTTATGTGTCATTTGACATGGTTCTCGGTGCTTACTTGATTGGTAACATGACTGCATTGATTGTAAAAGGATCCAAGACGGTGAAATTCAGAGATAAAATGACAGATGTAATGAAATACATGAACAGGAATAGACTTAGCAGGGAAATCCGTGATCAGATTAAAGGTCACTTACGTTTACAGTATGAAAGTAGTTACACTGAGGCTACTGTTCTACAGGACATCCCAATATCAATCCGTGCTAAGGTACATAATTTAGTTTAAACGTAATATGCATATCAGGGTTGGCTTTCTATTTTTTCTTCATTGCATAAATGTGCACCGATTGCTAGCATGACGGTATTTCACTTCGTGCAGATTTCCCAAACATTATACTTGCCTTATGTTCAGAATGTTTCTCTCTTTAGAGGGTGTTCTCCAGAATTCATCAATCAAATAGTAAGCATGTTATTTGCTAGTTTGTTGCTGATGATCAATTCTTTCAAGAAATTGTTAAAAATATTCATGTTATTTCTTTGGTTCCCTTGTAGGTTATTAAACTCCATGAAGAGTTTTTTCTCCCTGGAGAGGTGATAATGGAGCAAGGAAATGTGGTAGATCAACTTTATTTTGTCTGTCATGGTGAGCTGGTATGAACCCACTTGTCTTTTTTCTTTAAAAATTCTGCACCCACCCCTGACTCAAAATGAGTCCACGTATGATTTTATCTGTAACGGCCCAAGCCCACCGCTAGCATATATTATCCTTTTTGGACTTTTCCTCAAGGTTTTTAAAACACATTTGCTAGGGAGAAGTTTCCACATGCTTATAAAGAATGCTACATTCTTCTCTCCAACCGACACCTCCTTTGGGGACCAGCGTCCTTGCTGACACTCGTTCTCTTCTCCTATCGATGTGGACTCCCCCAATCTACCTCCCTTCGGAGCCAGCGTCCTTGCTGGCACACCACCTTGTGTCCACCCTTCTTCAGGGCTCATCCTCCTCACTGGCACATCGCCTAGTATTTGGCTCTTATACCATTTGTAACGGCCCAAGCCCACCGTTAGTAGATATTGTCCTCTTTGGGCTTTCCCTTTCGAGCTTCCCCTCGAGGTTTCTAAAACGCGACTACTAGCGAGAGGTTTCCACACCCTTATAAAGAATGCTTTATTCTCCTCCCGAACCGACGTGAGATCTCACATTATCTATTTCCAATGATTTATGTTGCCGATACCAAAATTTTCCAGCATTTGTGTTTTCTTTATGAAGTTTTGGCTCTCGATATGCCTGAATGAAATAACCATATTTCTGCAGGAGGAATTGGGCATAGGACAAGATGGTTCAGAAGAGACCATATCTTTACTGCAACCCAATAGCTCTTTTGGAGAGATTTCAATTCTTTGCAATATTCCTCAACCCTATACAGTTCGAGTGTGTGAATTATGTAGGCTCTTGCGCCTTGATAAACAGTCCTTTACAAATATCCTCGACATATACTTTTACGACGGGAGGAAAATCTTGAACAACCTTCTAGAGGTAACACATTTCACTATTAACTTCAAGAACTTCAGTTAGAACGCATCTGTAACACAACTAAGGATTCCATACTTGTAGGGAAAGGAATCAAACCTTCGAGTTAAGCAATTGGAATCTGATATCTCATTTCATATTGGAAAACAAGAAGCTGAGCTTGCTCTCAAGGTGAACAGTGCAGCATATCATGGAGATTTATACCAATTAAAAGGTCTTGTTCGAGCTGGAGCTGATCCAAACAAGACAGATTATGATGGAAGATCGCCATTGGTATGGAGCAGACTCCCAGACCTTTTATTATATGATATTGAATTACTTTGGCTAAACAATTAGTTGTTTTTCCACAGCATCTTGCAGCATCCAGAGGATTCGAGGATATTGTTGGTTTCCTAATACAGGAAGGAGTAAACATTGACCTTAAAGGTTAATTATACAGCAGAGTACAAGTTTTGAGGTTTCTACATCTCTTTTACCTTACTGATGTTCTCTGGCCTTTTCCCAGATAACTTCGGCAATACTCCATTAATGGAAGCCGTCAAGAACGGAAATGATCAAGTTGCTGTTTTGCTTTCTAAACAAGGAGCTTCATTGAAGGTTGAAAATGCTGGTAGCTTCCTCTGTATAGCAGTTTCAAGGGGCGATTCAGATCTTCTCAAGAGATTATTGTGCTATGGTATTGACCCCAACTCCAAAGACTACGATTTTCGAACACCATTACATGTAGCTGCTTCAGAAGGGCTGCATTTGATGGCAAAGTTGCTTTTAGAATCAGGGGCTAGTGTTTTCTCAAAGGACAGGTATTCATATATTTTGTAAGCTTATGGAAAAGCATTTGGTTCATTTGTTTCCATATTGTATCAACAATTTCATCGTCAGTGTGATCATTTCTGTACTGTAGATGGGGAAACACCCCGCTTGATGAAGGCCGGATTTGTGGAAACAAGAACTTGCTAAAGCTCTTGGAAGAGGCAGAAGCTACTCAGTTGTCAGAAACCCCTTATTCCTCTCGAGAATTCCCAGGTATTCATCAGACCTATTCTCTTCTCTATCTCTATTTCATCAGTATTCTGCACAAGTCATAAGCAAATTGATCTTCATTTTACTTATGGTATGTTGGGTTAGGAATCACGACTCTCCACAATAATAGATATTGTCCACTTTGAGCATGAGCTCTCATGGCTTTGCTTTTGATTTCTCCAAAAGGTCTCGTGCCAATAGAGATGTATTCCTTACTTGTAAACCCATGATCAACTTCTTAATTAGCCTTAATTAGCCGATGTGGGACTCCTCTCCCAACAATCCTCAACAATCCTCCCCTCGAACAAAGTACACCATAGAGTCTACTATGAGGTCTATGGAGCCCTCGAACAGCCTCCCCTTAATCAAGGCTCGACTCCTTTTCTCTGGAGCACTCGAACAAAGTACACCTTTTGTTCGACACTTGAGTCACTTTTGACTACACCTTCGAGACTCAGAACTTCTTTATTTGACATTTGAGGATTCTATTGATATGGCTAAGTTAAGGGCATGACTCTGATACCATGTTATGAATCACACACCTCCACAATTGTAAATGATATTGTCCACTTTGAGCATAAGCTCTCATGGTTTTGCTTTTGGTTTCCCTAAAAGGCCTCATATCAATGGAGATGTATTCCTTACTTATAAACTCATGATCAACTCCTTAATTAGTCGATGTGAGACTCCTCTCCCAACAATCCTCAACATGTTGAATATGATTTCAGAGAACACATGGTCCAGTTTTAATTTTGATTGATTCCGAAAGGAAAGAGAAGGATTGTTTTCAATGAACATTTGTTATTTTTACAGCAAAAAAACACTCAAAGAAATGTACAGTGTTCCCCTTCCACCCATGGAATCGTGAAGAAAACAAGAGACCTGGAATAGTGTTATGGGTTCCACTCACTATGGAAGAGCTAATCGAAGTAGCATCAGATCAGCTACAAATTTCAGACAAATGTTGTATATTATCAGAAGATGGAGGTAAAATTCATGATGTTCATATGATTGATGAATGCCAAAAGCTCTATCTTGCTCCTGAAACTCATTAGAGAGTTGGGGCAATTGGCTATTGTTGTGTGCAATCAATAAATTTTTGGTTTCCCATTCTTCCGCTTGGCATGTGTAAATGTAATGTTTGATGAATAAAAAAGTAGATCATTTTGATGCCCTTCCAAACTCATCTTTACCCATTTCAGTAATTTGAATCGAACCAAACCATTCAATTTTTGAGTTTATTTTTCAAAATTGTTTCAGTTTGGTCAAATTAGACTTATTCCACAGCAAAGAATAACTGAAAACAAAGGGAACCACAGGAGCTTTTTGAAAATATAAAGTGGTTATCCAATGGGAAAAAATATGTAAAGATGCTTCTCAAAGAAAGTAAAAGTAAAACTTTATTTTGATTATAAATTTGAGATCAAAAGATTTAAGAAAACAAACATTATTGCATTTAGAAAATCATTAGGTTTTTCGACCATTATTTCATTATTAATTATTAAGTCGATGATTGATATCATATGGGATCGACATATATACTGTAACGGCCTAGATCCACCGCTAGCAATTTTAATTTTATTCCCCTAAAGGCTTTAAAACGCGTCTGCTAGGAGAATGTTTCCACACCCTTATAAATGGTGGTTTGTTCTCTTCCCCCAACCAATGTGGGACATCACAATCCATTGGAGAAAGGAAAGAGTGTCAGCGAGCACATTGGCCCTGGAGGGGGTTGTGATGTCCCACATTGGGCGAGCACACTGGCCCTGGAGGGGGTTGTGATGTCCCACATTGGTTGGGGAGGAGAACAAACCACCATTTATAAGGGTGTGGAAACCTTTCCCAATGAGAACAAACCACCCTTGATAAGAGTGTGAAAACCTTCCCCTTGGTTGGGGAGGAGAACAAACCACCATTTATAAGGGTGTGGAAACCTTTCCCAATGAGAACAAACCACCCTTGATAAGAGTGTGAAAACCTTCCCCTTGGTTGGGGAGGAGAACAAACCACCATTTATAAGGGTGTGGAAACCTTTCCCAATGAGAACAAACCACCCTTGATAAGAGTGTGAAAACCTTCCCCTTGGTTGCGGAGGAGAACAAACCACCATTTATAAGGGTGTGGAAACCTTTCCCAATGAGAACAAACCACCCTTGATAAGAGTGTGAAAACCTTCCCCACCTTCCCCTAGGAGACGTGTTTTAGGAAAGCCTAAAGAAAATAACATCTGCTAGCGGTGGATCTGAGCTGTTACATATACAAGCCATGTAAATTACTAACCATAACACGTTAACACTTATTGCTGATTAGACGACAAGTTTGTAAATAACATAGGCAAAGGGGGAGAAAAGGGGCATTTAATTATATAATATATATACTTAATTATTTGAAGATTAGGAGTGATTAGTGAAGAAATAGAATTTAGAGAGGGCAGTAAAGAAAACGACACCGTATTAGGAAGGCCATGTGCAGGGGTGGCCCAGAGTGCGCCCCATTTTGGTGCATNCCGCCCCCCCCCCCCCAGCTCTTTGGCTACATTCACTTGTCCATTTCCGCTTCCCCCCACATATTTTCACCCATTTATTTTATTTTTATTTTTAATTATTTCATTTAATTCCTTTTAATTCTAAATTATAATAATATATTTGGATTATTTTGGTTGGCTTCAATAATAATAATATGTATTAGTTGAATCAATTTCATAGAATAAACAAAGTTTGTTAAATGATTGGATTACGATGGTTTGATTGATTTTGTAGTAAACTTTTTAATATATAAAAAAAATTAATTACCATTATAAGTCTAATAAAAACAGATTTTAATTCTAATTTATTCCATGTTTATATGACAAAATAATTATNTTTTTTTTTTTTTTTTTTGAAAAGAGAAAGGGCAATGAGAGGAATTAAGTGAAAAAGGGAGGGTATATCCGTAAATGAAGGAAATGGAAGAGGGTGATTAAGAAAATAACTAATTGGAGGACAGGCAATCACAGGCTTTTGGCGGGTTCCTGAAGTTGATTTGTGAGCTGAAATCTCAGCTCCATTTCACCTTATTAATGCCTTTTAAATCCATATTTCTATTCTTTTTTACGGCTCCTCTGCGCCACCACCACCTCCTCCGCCGTCGCCGCCGCCGTCACTCCCTCCTCCACTATCCTTCTCTCCTAATCCTGACCAACAAACACTGAGAGCCCACTCCAAGCCTACCACTCAATTTCTTCATCTTCTCCGTTTTTTTCTCTTGCTTCTTTGCGGGATTTTCAGTAAAGATTCCATGCTCTTTCTTCCAACCGAAGCACCTGCAGATCCGCAGCTTAATCAAGGTACTCAACTACATTTGCTTACTAACCCCAATTAGTTTAATATTCCAAGTGTTCTAATAATGTTAATCAATCTGTTTTTAATCTTATTCGTTTCGCGACTTTTACTGGCGTGGTGATATCACTCTTCTGTTCACTTTCCTGCTCTTGGCGTNTTTTTGTGTTGCATGTGTTACATGTGATGGGAGAGTTGATACTATGGACTGTTCAGAGACACTCTTCGCTTGCTTTGTTTCCTCAGTATTGCATTACTTTTTAGACGACAGTATGGGGATTTGTATCATTTGTTGTGGGTATGACAGCTTGTTTGTTCTTTTTGGAATTGTCAGTTTTCTTGTTCTGGGATTCAGTGCACGAACGGCATTTTTTTGAATGGGGCTGTTTTCTAGATCACGGCTTTGTCCGTTTGCGTGGGTGGATTTTGTTTAGGTCATTGCTGTTTCCAGTGCCTGGATCCGGGGGTTTTCTACTGGATGGTTTGAATTTTGTCTCTAAAATTTGGCGTTTCTGACAAGTTTGTGTCTCATCCAAGAAGGTGCGTTTAAGAATTCTCATATGTTTCTGAATTGTTTTTCTGTTCTTCTTCTCCTTGCTCTTATGCTGTTTTCTTCTTCTTGTTTTCCCTTTTGTTTCCCTTATTGTTTAAGAAATAATGTGTTATCTGGGTTCAAGATGCTTGAGCTGAATCTCCAGCATTTCATGGTTTGCTCTCTTCGTCAAATTTTGATTTTAAAGTTCGGATGTTCTGTTTTTTGTATGCTTGTTATTCCCTAACCCAATGATGTTCAGTTGTCATCTTCTTTCACTGTTCTTCTCAATGGTACTGGTCTGACCTTTTGATGTGATCTACTAACAGCCCGTGACTGTAAATTTGAATTTCTAGTC
The DNA here is from genome assembly GCF_002806865.2 of Cucurbita pepo subsp. pepo. Lineage (NCBI taxonomy): Eukaryota > Viridiplantae > Streptophyta > Magnoliopsida > Cucurbitales > Cucurbitaceae > Cucurbita > Cucurbita pepo. The sequence continues at coordinate 17,097,274 of NC_036638.1, forward strand.
TAGGTAGAGTCTGCCTGCTGGAATTGTTCACCCAAAGTCTAGGTAGAGTCTAATATGGATTTAGAGTTTTATCAGTACAGCTATGCTTTGGTTATGTGCATTTTGATCGTTACTGATTGTAATTTTCATTAAACAAAGAAAGTATTGAGTACATTAGTATTGACTTGGTCTGTTGTTCAGCATTGCCTAATTTCTTGTGTGTCCTCTGCATGTACTTCCAAACTCTTGTTGAATGTGTAACGACCTAAGCCCAAGGTTTTTAAAACGCGTTTTCTAGGGAGAGGTTTCCACACCCTTATGAAGAATGCTTCATTCTCCTCCCCAATCGATGTGGGATCTCACAATCTAGGCCCCGACATTGATATGGGACCCCCCAATCCACCCCCTTTGGAGTCCAATGTCCTTGCTTGCACACCGCCTTGTGTCCATTACCCTTCAGGGTTTAGTCTCCTCGTTGACACATCGCCCGATGTTTGGCTCTGATACCATTTGTAACAACCCAAACCCACTGCTAGGAGATATTGTCCTCTTTGGGCTTTCCCTTTCGGGCTTCCCTTCAAGGATTTTAAAACGCGTATGATAGGGAAAGGTTTTCACACCCTTATAAAGAATGTTTTGTTCTCCTCCCCAACCGAGGTGGGATCTCACAGAATGCCCCTTTGTTTCATGACTTTAATGTTTTCCCAAGTCGGTTCTTTTTATATTTCCTAGTTCGATTACCGAGTACAAGCATATACTACTTCATGCTCTCCCATTTTCCTATTTTCCAGCTGAGAAAAGGGATTCATTATCCTTTCATTGTGATACTTAAAAGTTGCTATGATATTGTGGTCAAGGGGAAGGTCTAAGTTTGAATTCGTAACTTAAGTTGTATTTGTGTCATTCAACTCTATGAGATTTCACTTTTACTTGCTGTTTCCTCTTTTGCTCAACTGCTAAAGTTTTATGCATAATCTGAGAAGCCCTGATATGATTGTGGTGATGGAAAACTAATTTATTGCCTACATTATTGGCTATATCTTAGGCTGTTTTTGACAAGCCCTGATATGATTGTGTTCAAGCCTTTTTTCATTCATTAAGATTCTTCCTCATGTATTTATTTCCAAAAGGCTGTTTTTGAAGAGAAATATGGGGTCACTTTCCTCGTCAGTTTACAGAATCATACTTAGGAATAAGACGAAGCTGTTGTTTAAATGAAATTTTGTGCAGTGGATGATTGCGATATTGCATAAAAATGTCGAGGAATGCTAAATGGAAGCTTGAGAAGACAAGAGTAAAGGTGGTCTTCAGGCTTCAATTTCATGCCACGCATGTAAGTCAGCTTACTTCATTACCAGATTCTTCCATATTTACTTTTATTTCCTTTCTATGTTCTATGTACTTTCTAGGTGTCTCATTTGGAAACATGCTTCCAATGCTTTCCTTTTGATATTGTGTTCATATCACAACAAACATATTGTTCATTTATAGACTAATATATAGAATATATATAACAGCCTAAGCCCACCGCTAGAGAATATTGTTCTCTTTGGGCTTTCCTTCAAGGTTTTTAAAACGCATCTATTAGGTAGAGGCTTCCACACCCGTATAAGAAACGCTTCGTTTCCCTCTCCAATCGATGTGTGATCTCACAATCCATTCCCCTTGGGGGCCAGCGTTCTCGCTGGCACACCACCCGGTGTTTGGCTTTGATACCTTTTGTAACGACCCGACTTTCCGCACATGCGCTGGTTGGAGTCGTCACTTAGCAATCAAACATTTATAATTTAAGATACATGCAAACATGCTAAAGATAATTTACTAAAAAATCATGCTTGGGGTGCCCTTTCTAAATACTTTAAAAACATGCAATTTAACCAAATAGTTTCACAATAAGGTAATGAAAGAAAACGATACCGGGCGGTGTGCTAGTGAGGATGTTAGGCGCCCAAGGGGGGTGGATTGTGAGATCCCACATCGGTTGGAGAGGAGAACGAAGCATTCCTTATAAGAGTGTTGAAACCTCTTCCTAGTAGACGCGTTTTAAAACCATGAGGCTGATGGTGGTTCGTAACGGGCCAAAGCAGACAATATCTTTTAGCGGTAAGCTTAGGCTGTTACAATATAAAAGAACTAGAAAAGGGTAGCCAGCATAAGATGGGTGCTTAGTGGGAGGATTCTAATATTGGATTCAATCAGTGATATCAATCATGCGTATGAGCTAATCTTCAGGAACTCAGTCCTTGTAGAGTGGGCATGACTGAGTAAAGTTGTGTTATATGGTAAGAATGGAAAAACACGAAAGACAACATGTTTTCTGGCATGTGATGATTGGATTGTTGTTCATTGTCTTATTTGGTTTGAATGCCTGGATTTCTAGTATGATTCCCAAGTCATTGAAGCTTAAACTCTTACATCTGAATTGTTCCTCTTTCTTTTTCTTCCTTCATTGGCCGTTTTCAGTTGTCAACAGACTCGTTAGTAATACAGTATAACCTTTTATTTTGACATAAAATACTGCCTACGATATCGAATGCAACCAATCGTATCATTTAGCAACGACTGAATCTTGTTCTCTCCTGCTCGATCCAGATTCCGCAATTTGGATGGGACAAACTATTTATATCTTTTATTCCTGCTGATTCTGGAAAGGCAACAGCAAAGACAACTAAAGCAAATGTGAAAAATGGAGCCTGCAAATGGGCTGATCCTATCTATGAAACAGCTAGGCTTCTTCAAGACACTAGAACAAAGAAATATGATGATAAGCTCTATAAACTTGTGGTGACCATGGTAGTATTTCTATTAACACTTCATTTTCTCGTTCTTCGATTGTTTTTTAACTTCTTGTTTGCTCTAACTTCTTTTTGGACCAAATCCCAACAATAATAGGGCTCGTCTCGTTCGAGCATTCTTGGGGAAGCTGACATCAATCTTGCTGATTATGCTGATGCATTGAAGCCTTCAGCTGTTGCCCTGCCTCTTAATGGGTGTGAATCAGGAACTATTTTACATGTAAGAATTTTTAAAGGCTTGGCGTTCCTAACATATAGCTCAAAGCTCTTATCAATATCGTTCAATCATATTCAATCATATTTGTTATAATTTGACTGTAACATATCGTTCAATCATATTCAATGGCAGGTTACTGTACAGCTTCTTACTTCTAAAACTGGTTTCAGGTACTACTTAAAATGAAACTTTCATAATCTATCCTATTTTCATCCTATTAACATTTATTACTCATTATCTTTAGGGAGTTTGAGCAGCAAAGGGAGCTTAGGGAGAGGGGGCTTCCGACGTTCTCCGATCAAAATAGTCATGGTGAATCTCCTAGCGGAAAAGTGTCACTATCCGATGATTCAGTGAATAATCATTCAAATAAGGTTTTCTTATCAATTGTTATACTATACTCCAATTTAGCCAATTAGAAAATCTTTGTGTACTCCTTTAGCTTTGGCTTGCTCTTTTTGTATATTCAGATTTCAGTGAAATTGTTCTGCTACTAAAAAACATTTCTCCCTGTGCTTCCCATCCCACTTCCACCTTGGCTGAAATAGGTCAATGCAAGAATTAGGTCCAAAGAAGTATATAGCGAACTCCCCTTACTGGAAGACGAGGTTGGGCGAAAAGAAGAGTATGCAGATTCAGCAACCGGTTTCGATGGCTCGTCCAATACTTCAGAAAGTCTATATGCTGAGAAACATGACATTGACAGCATAAAAAGCACAGTATCTGGTGATCTAGGTGCCATTTTCACTGGCCAAAGTCCTGGGTCAGAGAAAGGAGACCAGGGTGATCATCAATATTCAGTGCAGGGATCCAATAAATGGGCTCATAACTGGGGTTCTGACTATGCTGCTGATGGTGAACTGGCTGCTGTATATAAAGAAAATCATAGACTTAGAGAAAGCTTGGAAGTAGCCAAGTCCTCGATTGTCGAGTTGAAGCTAGAGGTAAGCACTCTGCAAAATCATGTCGATGATATGGATGTCGAAACACAAAAATTTGCTTGGCAGCTTGCTTCTGAGACTTCTTCAGGTAAAGAACTGACAGAAGAAGTTTCAGTATTGAAATCCGAGTGTTTAAACCTTAAAAACGAGCTCGAGAGATTAAAAAATTTGCAATCAAGTCTTTCAGAATCTAGAAAAGAAATTGTGGATAGTGACCAGGATAACTTATCCCAAAAGTTAGAGCTAAAATGGTTAAAGGGGCTCTTAACAATGGAGGAAAAGATTAGAGATATACTAAATAAGGCTCACTTTGGATGTCAAGACAGAGATGTTCGGTTTCTTCTGGCCGACTTGGAGGCCTTGCTCTGCTTTCTACAAGATTTCAGAGAACGAACGGAACAGGAAATTTCATGTGTCAAAGCAAACCAAAATGAGATCCGAAAGTTAAACTCCCCGATATTGGCATCGGGAACTGGGTTCGATTCAGACATTTACCACACTGATAGCATGCTTCATTGTCTTATACCGGGTCTGGTGTCGTACGAGCCCAATTCTATAGATGCCTTCAGTTCAATGAAAGGGAAAATTTTTGAACTTCTAAGGGAGTTGGACGAGTCAAAAGCGAAACAGGAAAGCCTTGCACAGAAAATGGACCAAATGGAATGCTATTATGAAGCTTTTATCCATGAACTTGAGGAAAATCAGAGACAGATTATTGGAGAGCTGCAGAATCTCAGAAATGAGCATGCAACATGTATATATACTATCACGGCTTCTAAGGATGAAATAGAAGCCCTGCATCATGAAATGAATAACCATTTAATGAAGTTTGCTGAAGAGAAGAAGAGCTCAGATTTCATCAACAAGGAGCTTGAAAGGAGGGTTTTTAGTGCTGAGACGGCTCTCAAAAGGGCACGCTTAAACTACTCAATTGCCGTGAATCAGCTACAGAAGGACCTCGATCTACTATCCGTCCAGGTGACGTCCATGTATAAAACTAATGAGAACCTCATTAAGCATGCACTTACTGGTTCTTCACTTCCAAGTAGTCGAGAATACTGTGAAATAGGTTCGAATCCAAAAGTCGAATTGGAGGAATTTTCTACGGGAAAACTCTTGCAGTGTCAGAATCATGATGCAGGGGTAAAGAAATATCATTTTACGGGCGGTATTTTCTCTGAAGACTTGAAAAGGTCTCTCTACTTGCAGGAAGGGCTGTATCAAAAGGTTGAAGATGAAGTCTTTGAAGTGCATTTAGTAAACATACACCTGGATATATTTTCAAAGACGCTGCAAGAAACGTTGCTTGAAGCGAGTTCTGGTTTTCGACTTATGAAAGAGAGAATGAATGAGATTAGTCAGCAGCTGGAACTATCAACCAAGTCCAAGGAATTATTGTTTCTTGAACTGCAAGCTTCTTTGGAAGAGATTGATTCTCTTAATAAATATAAAACTGCGATCGTTGCAAAATACAACGAAATGGAATCGAAGACTGAAGTTTTAGAAGAAAATTTATTAAACGTTACTCGTGAAAATTCCTTGCGGGCCAAGAAAATGGCAGAATGTGAGGCCTTGATGACAGAATATAGAACTTTTGAGAAAAAGTATCAGACTTGTCATATGGAGAAGTTAGAGCTGGAAAATTTAATGATGGAGAAAAGCCTTGAAAACGAAAAACTTCGTAATGAGATTTCTTCTTTGCACGAAGAATTCAAAGCTCGTAAAGTTGAATTCGACAACCTCGTTTCAGTGAAGGAGGATCTGCATAATACTGTTGATTTTGCTCATGATAAGTTGAGTAACTTATTGGCTTCCTGTGACAAAAACTGTAACAATCTCTTTACCTTAGGTGATTCTGTTCATGATGATTTGGATTCAAAGAGCTTAGCAGGCGTGGTTTCGCAGTTCGAAAATCTCCATCTTGATGCATGCAAGAAAGTTCTTCAGCTAATGAACGAGAACGAGCGTCTAATGGAAGAAAGAGATATGGCTCAAAAGTCCTTGAGCACAGCAGCATCAGAGAATCTAATCATGAAAGAGAATCTTGAACGTGTAAGACAAGACACGGTCGACCGATTGGATAAAGCGAATGAACTAGTGCAAAAGTTTCATATAGCAATGGAGACTGTTTCTGAAAACATTAATAGCAGTGAAGCTGGAGATAAATTTACCCAGCAGCATAAAGAACTTCTGTCTGTTCTCGATCATGTCGAGGATGAACTCGAACAACTGACTTCTAAAAACAATGGGCTTGAAAATGAAATGATGGCGCTGAGATTGGTAGATGAAGAACTTGGAAATTGTAAGTTTACGATCGAACTCTTAGCGAAGGAGAAAAACGCTCTAGTTGAGTCATTACATGAAAAAGTAGAGGAATCAATGAAGCTTAAGTTTGAGCTGGATCGTTCAAAAGATAATTCTGAATCAGAGAAAAGTTTGAGAAATAGTTTGGAGAAAAGAATTAAAGATCTCGATGATCATTTTGAGAAAACGAAGGCCGAAGTTGGAAGTCTCAAGCGATTGGTATCGAAGCTCGAGTCGGAGAAATCAAGACTCAACGAAGATTTACTTCGGTCCGAGGAACTTCTTAAGCGCTTCGATCAAGAAAACTCTTCCTTGGTTTGTTTGGAATGTGAATTATGTGAAATGCATGAATTTTCAATAGCGGCAGATGTTAGCCTAGTTTTCATAAGATCTCAGTATCAGAACCATCTTGAAAATCTTGTTCAGAAACTTGTGTTATCAGAAACCGAGTTAGAAGCTTTTGCTTCGGAAAACAAAACGCTTCTTGATGCAAACAAAAAAGTGACGATTCAGTCCGAGGAATTACGAAACCAGACTAAAATTTTGGAGGTTGCAGCTGATGCTGATAGAACTCATCATGCTCAAGAGATTGAAAAACTGGGGAAAAAGTTGAAGACTTATGAAACTGAAATTCATGATTTGTTGCTTTGTAAGGAAGAATTGGAAGTAAGTTTGTTGGTTGTCCGATCGAAATTGGACGAACAGCACGCTCATATAATCATGCTCGAAGGTATGAGCGACGAGATGGTAATCTTGCAGAATAAGTGTAATGATCTAACCCAGAGGCTTTCTGAACAAATCTTGAGAACAGAAGAATTCAAGAACTTGACTACTCACTTGAAGGATCTAAAAGACAAGGCCGACGCAGAAGGTCGACAACTTCGTGAAAAGAAAGAGAACGAAGGGACATTGAATTCCGTGCAAGAGTCTCTTAGAATTGCATTCATCAAAGAGCAATACGAAACGAAGTTGCAGGAACTGAAGCACCAGCTCTCTGTGTCTAAGAAACACAGTGAAGAAATGCTGTGGAAGTTGCAAGATGCAATCGATGAAGTCGAAAATAGGAAAAGAACTGAAGTTTCTCACATAAAACGAAATGAAGAGCTCGGAAATAAGATCCTGGAGCTGGAAGATAACTTGAACGCAGCTGTTTCCGAAAAGCGGGAAATAACGAAGGCGTATGATTTGGTGAAGGCTGAAAAAGAATGCTGTTCTATTAGCCTTGAATGCTGCAAGGAAGAAAAACAAAAGCTTGAAGATTGTTTGAAGAAATGTAATGATGATAAACTAAAATTTTCAATGGAACTGAACCTAATGAAAGATTTACTGGAGAGTTACAAAATGTCCTCAGACCAAGAAAATGCAGCTCCTTGTGAAGAAGCGGAATGCACAAGATCGGTTTCAGCTGATGAGACCGATAATTCACAAGCTTTCGTCAATGGTCGAGGGCGACCCGAGCAGGTATATGATGTCATTGTCTAATTTGGCTTACTCTGCTTGGTTTGCTGAGAAAAGTATCGCATTTTCGTGTGTCGTGTCAATGGCAGGATGTTCGGATGTTGAGAAGTGTCGACGGGCTCCAAGATGGCTCTCCTGGCAATCAAGATGGCTCACTGCATGATGAGACAAAGCATTTAGCTCTGGTAAATGATAACTTCAGAGCTCAAAGCTTGAAATTTAGCATGGATCACCTAAATGAAGAGGTTAGTAAGCTGTATTGAGAAAGAAAGTTCAGGTTTCGTTTTTTGATTTATCGTATCGTTTAACAGCTTGAGGACTGCAAGAAGGAAGATCCTGAGATATGAATCCAAACATGTTCGTTTTAGATGTCGTTATAGTCATCTCTTGTGTTCTTACTTGCAGTTGGAAAGATTGAAAAACGAAAACTCGCTTGTGCCTGATGATCATACTTCTGAGGCGGATTTTCCTGGGTTAGAATGTCAACTGATGCAGTTACATAAGGTAGTCCATAATTACCAATTTTCGACGTGTAAATCGACGTGCTGACACTTCGGTTCGTTTGTTCAGGTGAACGAAGAACTAGGAAGCATATTCCCTCTGTTCAAGGAGTTTTCGAGCAGTGGCAATGCTTTAGAACGGGTACTAGCTTTGGAGATCGAGCTCGCTGAAGCGTTGCGAGCTAAAAAGAAACCGAGCCTACATTTTCAGAGGTACATCACACAGTACGAGCATGGCAAATTTGATTCTTATTAGCATTTTTCTTCTCTTGATGTTTTCAACAAAATTTTTGGTTTGTGGTTCAGTTCTTTCTTGAAGCAACACGGCGATGAAGAAGCGATATTCCGAAGCTTTCGAGACATCAATGAGTTAATCAAAGACATGTTAGATCTAAAGGGAAAGTACACAACTGTCGAGACTGAGCTGAGAGAGATGCATGACCGTTACTCCCAATTAAGCCTTCAGTTTGCAGAGGTTGAAGGGGAGAGACAGAAGCTCATGATGACTGTCAAGAACGTCCGAGCGTCCAGGAAGCTTCTAAATGCCAATAATCGACCATCGTGGTCATCCCGAGAGGAGCATTCTCCTTCGTAGCTTCTTGGCTTCCTAAGGTGGTCTCTATTGTGTCTTTCATAGGTTGTTGAAATCACGTTCCAGTTCAAATATTACACCAAGGGCTCCATCTTCGGGTTCGAGCATGATATGACCAAGGATATTGATAGTCAAGGGAGCGAGGCGGTACGAGTTAAGAGTTGAGTGAGCTGCACAAGTGAAAATGCAACAGTTTTGTGTAAATAAGAAGAAAGCCTTCTGCACGTATTGATTCACCAGTTGGTAGAGCATTATGAAGTATAGGATGTTGTGTTCTATTTCCATGTAATTTTTTTTCTGTACAGTAAATGAAGAAATATACCTTCTTCGTGGCTACAGGACACTTAACTCTCCAAATATTACGAAGAGATAGCAATGAAACCATGTCCATTCTCAATCAAAGCTTAGAATATGGTGGGCCTGGCCCATATATGGGAACTAAACAACGGGCTACTAAACTGCCTTCAAACTTCACTTCCTTTGTGGGCTTATTGGGCTTTGGAAAACCGTAGCAAGACTGTTTTCGTGGGCTTATTAGGCCCAAAGACTCGACATATATTTTTAAAAATGAAGAAAAATGAAATGAAATAGAATATGGGCCATAAAAGGTAGATTTATATATATATATATATAATATACATTTAGAAGCCATTAGTAATTCGGAGGTCCCACTAACTCATGTTCACCCATCACCAACACGTCCCATCCCATCCCATGCAAAGCTTCAAATGGTGTCATTCTAACCGTTGTACTTGTTTGAAAATTGTTATTGTATGCGAACTCTATACCGTTATAATTGCCTGAAAACTGATGTGGTATAGTTGCTTGAAAACTATTGTTGTATGCAAACTCTAATTGCCTGAAAACTGATGTGGTATAGTTGCTTGAAAACTATTGTTGTATGCAAACTCTATCAGATGACAGTTATAGTTGCTTGAAAACTAATGTGGTATGCAAACTCTATCCGATCTTTCTAGAATCCACACCAAAATGATGACAAAAGAATTACTTTTGTTCCTAACCTTCATGAAAATTTTCTCCAAATTTTTTTTTATTTATTAAAAAAAAGTATAAACCTTTAAATGTACAATTTCAATTTTTTAAAAATATAACTTTTTATTATAAAATATAAAACATTCTAATAAATTCAATAATAATATATTATAAGAAAAATAATTATATAATAAATAAGATAAATATAAATTAAGTTAATTTTGTTTCTGATTGTATATACATGAAAAAAAAAAAAAAAACTAAATATATATGAGTAATGAAAGAAAATTTCTAATTCCACTTAATTTCTAAAAAAAAATTGGTAGAATCTTAAAAAGAAATATGTATGGCGATATATTTCTATTTGTTCAAACTGAAAATTAAAAGAAGAAGAAGAAGAAGAAGAGGAAGAAGAAGAAGAAGAGGAAGAAGAAGAAGAAGAAGAAGAAGAAGAAGAAGAAGAAACTTAAAAAATCTGCAGACATATCAATGGAGGACTAAAATCGAAACGCTAAATCTCTTTAATGTTTCCAATTGCAACCACTCACCATCTACAAAACTCACATAACTGTACCCATCGAACGAAGAGGAGCCGAACCGAAATGTCCATGGACGACGTGTCGTTCTCCTAAATTCCCATTTACACCACAAAACGGTCCCCGATCGCAAACCATTCTGCCTCCGCCTCCACCTCCGCCGAACGGAAAACTCTTAAAACCATATTCAGGATCGTCGCCTTCTTCGCATTCAACCGATTCTTTGATCTTCTCTTCTTCTTCGGCATCTTCGATGAACTGAAGATCCTGATCATCCTCATCCTCTGTACCGACGCCGGCGACATTCGCCGGAACGAGATTGAGAATTAAACGGCCATTTTCACGGTGCGATTCCAAGGATTGATGATGCCTCACTCTCTCCAGATTCAAAATCAACCTTCCGTCGATGCAATTTCTCGTTAAAATCCACGGCGGTCGAATTCGATGCCCTGCCAGTGCCTCTAGGAAAGGAATCGGTGGAGGAAACTCCTTTTTCAACAAATCGCGACGATTAACGCGATTATTAGAAAAATCGGAATCAGAGCGAGTTACTTTCTCTTCGATTTCTCCAGCATTCGAAGTCAAGCAAACTCCGCTCTCAGTTCCGATCAAATCGTCCATTAAAAAATTAAAAGATCTGATGGAATTACAAAAAGAAGAAGAAGAAGAATTAGTCGACAATTTTGACCTGATAATGCCGATTCCAACACCGCGAATGACTCGTTCTTCCTTTCCTTTTCCTTCTTCCAAAGAAATTAGGGCTTTGAGTCCAGAAATCGAGGATCGTACAGTTTCGATTACTGGACATTGATTCTGATTTTGCATGGGGAACCGAAAACTCGTTGCGCAGAGCAGGAAGCCTAAGAAAGACGAAACGATTACCTTAACCTCTGAAAAAAAGCTGCGTTCGCCAGAGAAATACCCCATGGCGGATTTCCTCACTGTTCTATTGCAGAAAGGGTTTTCTTTTGCTCTCCCAAACCCTAGCCATGGTGGCCCCCCGGGAATGAAATGAATATATTTTATTTTATTTTATTTTATTTTTATTTACCGGACTTTTATTATTTATTATTATTATTATTATTATTTAATTATTTATAATTAATATTTTAAAAATAATTAAACCGAATGGGAACGGAACGGATGTGGCCCTCCGTTGAATTGCCAACTTCATTAATTAACCTGCAATACATCTGTTCAATTAAATTCTTTACTAAATTTTTAACAAATAAAGCATATTTAAACCCCGTTTTAACTGATTTATTTTCGTTTTTATTTTGTTTTCCTTTTATCTTAAATATCTGTCTTACAAAACTAATTAACTTTTATTTTATTTTAATTAAATATGAGTTTATGAGGGAGTGAGAGAGAAAAGAATTAGGGCTTACGTGGCAATTGGTGTTGTACACGTTGGATGCTGATCTGTCAGATTTTCCACCACTATTTTCATTAACTTCTCTTTTTTTTTTTTCTCAGAATGAAACAGCCGTGTGATCTGATAACTGTAATAATAAATTATTAATTATTAAAAAAATTATTGAATTTTTGTTTGGTTTTTCTGCAGATGTTTCTGGTACGACAGCTTTGATGCTGTCGTTTTCCTCTTCACAGTTCAGACTTCATTCGTCTGCCATTTTGATTTCATAATTATTGGTTTTTACTTTTTAAAACAATTTTAAAAATAATGAATTCAATAATTTCATTACCATGTAAACTCGTGTTTAATAATAAATATGAATTTTCTTAAATAATTAAAAAAAATAAACTAACGATTCTGCCAAATTTAACTCGAAAATAGAGTCGGGATGGTGGTATTAGTTGATGTAGCTCAAAGTGACCAAATTAGAGTAATTTAATAAGACAAAGCTATACAAAATTATCAATTAAAGTAGTAGATCTTTTAGCCCCTTATCGATGTGGAAGAAAAATAGGACTATTCCGAGGGGTTAGAGTGTATAAAACAGTACTCATTATGGAATTGATCAACAACATTGCCAAATCTCATGGAGGTGTATCTGTATTTGGAGGAGTAGGTGAACGTACTCGTGAAGAAATGATCTTTACATGGAAATGAAAGAATCTGGAGTAATTAATGAAGAAAATACTATAGAATCAAAAGAGGTTCTAGCCTAAGGTTAGATGAATGAATTGCTGGGAGCCCATATGAGAGTTGGTTTAACTGCCCTAACTATGACAGAATATTTCCGAGATGTTAATGAACTAGATGTGCTTCTATTTATCGACAATATCTTCTGTTTCATTCAAGTGGGATCCGAAGTATATGCGTTACTGGGTAGAATGCCTTCGGTTGTGGGTTATCAACTGACTCTCTTAGTGCCGAAATGGGTTCCTTACCAGAAAGAATTACTTCTACCCGGGAGGGTCAAAGGTCAAATATTTTGAATATTAGTCTAATTAATTTTTTCATAATCATATAATATCATCTAAAAATTAAATGACACGTGCACACATACAATGCCATTCCACGCTATAAGCTGTTGCTGTTGCTGTTACTGACATCTTTCCCTAAGCTTCGTACAGTCCTCAAAGCTCCCTGCGGGCACTGACACCCCGAACATCTCTGCCCTCCGCCGCCGCCGCACACTCCTCTCCACCACCGCCGTCCTCATCACCTATTTCCACGTTCGACTCATCGTAGCCCTGGTCGTCGAAGGCCACCAGCTGCAGCATCAGACGGCCGTTGGATCTGTGGGCACGGAAGAATTCATAGTATCTCAATCTCTCCTCCGTCAGAACCAGCCGTCCGTCGTCGGTGTAGTGTCGTTTCAACACCCATGGCATTTGGGAAGCCAGATTCTCAGTTCGAACCAGCAATTGAATCGGCGGTGGATATTCGTTGTGATCTTTCCTCTCCATTCCCCACATTTTGTTATCTCTCTTACAATTCTCCCCGGAGATGTCCGCCGCCGTGTGATTCTCCATCAAATCAACACAGCTCTCTATTCCGATGTAATCATCGATGTCCAAATCTCTGGAGTCCGGAGAAAGACTCTTGCTCTGCATGCTGGTTGTTCAATAAACAGAGTTTAACACAGAGGTACTGCATTTAATAAAGAGAAGGGCACAGTGTTTTGTATTCAGAAACCGATCCCTTCAAACAGATTTAAATTCGAGTGAAATGAATAGTGGATTCGAAGATTCTTGAACCTAATTTTTCAACATTTGGAAGCATACGCGGGCGACAAAATTGCACCACGTATATGCTTGAATGTCGCACACAGAATACAACTCAGCCGTCGCCACATTCATAACGCTTCATGACACCATTAATTAAGTAATAAATTTCCATGTGGATCCCGAAATTCATCCTCTATTGAAGGAGGAGATGGGGAAGTTGAACTAAATCGTCCTGATTTGAAGTCGGCGATTGTTTATATTAAAAACTGATCGCGGAAAAAGACGAAGAACGGCGAATGGAGAAGACGAAAGGGCTTTTCCGTTTTTTTTGTAAAGAAATCGAATCTTGACGATGATTATTGGATTATGTTAGTCGAAGTCAAAGGAATTAATCGCGGGATGAAGAAGAATTAGATAAACTCTTGAATCAATCGATATAAGTCCAGAGCGTTCACAATAACAATCGAAAATAAAGTTCAAATGAAAGGAGAAACTTACAGAAGGGAGAGGATGGAGGTCTGTTATCAATGGCGGCAATGGCGACCTTCGAGAACTACGAAGTAGCGTTTGATCGTCCACTCTTCTTCACCCTCTCTCTCTCCCTCAGCGGTGGAATTGGAATGGAAGATAAAATGGCGACCGTTCGCCCCCGGTGGTTATCAAGGAAGCAATCACTTTGAAATCAATTTTTTTTTCTTATTTATTTATTATTATTATCATTATTTTGCAAGGATGAATTAGACTAATAATATCAACTTACATACGACCAAGTTATATCTCTATCAAAAAAAAAATTAAAAGCGAATTTTACTATAAAAATTTATAATTATATCAAGTAAATCAATTTAAATTATTTATTTCAAATTATAGACACCTTCAAATAAAGTCTATATGTATATAATAAAGTCTATATTATAGTCTTAAACAAGAAAATATTTGATATTTAATATACATTTCAAATCCTCAAAATAATAATATATATTTTTTATGTATAATTTCAATAGTGGAATAGTTGAATAAAGTTTGAAAAACAAAAATGAAAACCAAAAAAATATTCATATTTTCGATTAGGTAATGCTGTAAATAAATAGGGTGTTCCATTGTTAATGCAAAAGGCAAGGAGATTTGGAGTAAACAATTGTCTGGGAATAAATAGATAAAAACTAATTGAACATTCTACTCAACCATGTCAATTAAACAAAACCTCGAAGTCAATGACAAAATCTGGCCATCAATGTAAAAGATTAAAGTGCAGAAATTAAGAAGGGCTATGCTAAGGACATTGAAAAAGATGCAATTCTACCGTTTACTGAAGAGAAAAGGTGGTACCACATTGAATACATCGTTCTAAATGATGGGTATCATCACTGCTCACTGGGAAGCGATTTGATAATATCAGAATCACCTAGAAAAGAATTCAGAAGCAGGTGAGTTATAGATGTTCCATTTTTCGTTCAAGCTTGCAAAATATTATGCTTTAATTTCTTAACTTCACTTGAAAGTAGAAGTAATATTAACCCATAAAGTAAATGGAAAAAGAAAGGGACTATATCAAGTTTTTGAAAGCTGAAGTAAATTTTTTATGCAAATATCAAGAATTAGAGAAGATGTACGAAAGTTCATGAAATTTCATAAACCAAAAAACAAACATTTAGTACCTGGATCAATAATGCTAAGGCAGGATACACGGAAATACTTGCCACAAGCAGTTCCAAGATCAACATTGCCTAAATGTACAACCAAATATAGAAAATATGTAAGACGGGAGAAACAAAACATACAAAATTACACATTATCGCATATGAACATGCATACAAGGTAAGGTAGATTGACGGCATACACCCCTTAATTTCTCAGAAAATTTTGAATTATAGATGTATGGGATATAGATTAAATGAAAATTTAAACTAGATCTCCTAGCATATGAACATGCATACAAGGTAAGGTAGATTGACAGCATACACCCCTTATTTTCTCAGAAAATTTTGAATTACAGATATAGATTAAATGAAAATTTAAACTAGATCTCCTAGACAATTTTTTGAGTCAGAACAAATTACTACCAATGGAAGCAACCCATATAGCTTTATACTAAATATCGTAGAAGATACTAGTTGCAAATCAATAAAAGAAAAGTATAACGTCACCTGTGTTACAAATACTTCAATATAGGTTCTAGTTAGGATGAATTAAACGCTTAATGTCATTCATTTTGGTCTTAAAAATGCCATCATAAGCACTCTTAGAGCTAGTTAGAACAAGAGTTTTTAAGCCCACGGCAGGTAAGCACCTCTCTAATTGATCAACTTACTCAAGATACCTTTAATACGGAATTAATAGTGCTAAGTTTACTGATTACTGTTTTTTTTCTAAGATAACGAAGACATGACAGAACAAGAAAAGAGATAAATTATATCCCATATATCTGAAATCCGGCATACGAGGCACTAAAAATCAAAGTCAGAAAACGCTGCTGACAACTTGAACATATAAACAACAAACTAACAAAGCAGAGTCTGCACTACACTTACTTCCGTTGTAGTGGTGAACCCCAACTTTAGCAAGCATTGCGTAGTACTCAATCTCGGATTTACGCAGGGGCGGGCAGTTGTTCGATAGAATAATAAGCTTCCCTGTATTATCACAGATCGAAAACCAGAAATGTGTCAAAAGTACACAAATAAAACCTAAATTTGAATCAAACACCAAATGTTAATAACAATAAGATCTATCAGAAAAGAAGAACAACGTATGAAGACCTTTGGAGCTGCGGATAGTGCGAAGGACGGTTTTGTACCCCAAAGTGTACTTGCCGCTCTTCATCACAAGGGCAAGCCTGTTGTTAATACTCTCATGAGTCTTCTTCTGCAATTGCAATAGCACAGATCATCAAAACTATTAACCCTAAATTAATTGGAGGAGCAGCATTCATGGACAGTTCAAGTAATACTTACAGTCTTCTTCGCCGGCGCCATTGTCGCTTCTCAAAAGGTGTACAAAATTCTTAAAGCAAAGAAGAAACAGAAAGAATCAGAGATGAAAACAATCAAGACCTTCGAATCACAGTTTGAATCATCCCTTACCCTGTTCTGAAGCTTTTCCACGACAAGGAGTGGCGCGACTGCAAAGAGGAGACTCAATTGTTAGGGTTTATCGTTTTAGAGTCTTGCACGTCAATAGAACCGGGCTTCTTCCGTGGCCTGATTGGAATATTAATGGGCCTTCTTTTAATAATGGGCCAACCTTTTCCCAGCCCAGCCCACTCAACTTCTGATTTTTATTATTTTAAAATTTATAATAATTTAGCTCATAATATTTTTTACAATAAAAATTAAGTAAATAAAATAAAATTTTAAATATTAAATTTGTAAAAGGTTAGAAATCTCATTAAATTTTAATAATATTTTTTTTGTTGGATGATAGAAGTCTCACGTCACGTCAGCTAATTTAGAGAATGATCATGAGTTTATAAGTGAGGAATACTAACTTCATTGGTGTGAGGCCTCTCGGGGAAGCCCAAAGCAAAGTCATGAGAGCTTATGCTCAAAATGGACAATATCATACTATTGTGGAGAGTGGTGTGTTCGTCTAACATTTTTTACCATAAAAATTAATTGAAGCTAAAAAAATATTCAATAAATTTGCAAATTTGTAAATTTAAAATATGTCGCATATGAACATAAAATAGGCGCATTTATTACAAGGAAACGCGCACCGTACGCACAAACAGCGCATTATAGCACTCTCACAGTCTCACCCAATTTGATTTATCGTCGTCACCATTCATGGTTCACGCTTCAATCTCTACTCCGTTTGCAGAAGGCTCGGTTCCTTGCCTTTTCCCCAAATCCGGACGCTCTCTCGCCGTTGTAGAAGTTCATTCTTACGAAATCTGATCTTCATCTTCAGTTTCCATGGCGAATTTCTTGGTAGTTTTGCTCTTTGTAGCTTGTTTCTTGGTGGACAGTTCTGTTGCGCTTAGGCTCTCGTCGAGGCTCGTTCATCGATTCTCCGATGAGGCGAAAGCGCTTTGGAAGTCGAGGAACGGTAATGCGTCTGGAAAATTTTGGCCGAGGAGGAATAGCTTGAAGTATTTTGAAACGCTTAAGGATTATGACTTGAAGAGGCGGAGACTGAAGATCGGATCGAAGTACGAGGTGATTTTTCCTTCTGAAGGAAACGAGGTCGTGTTCTTTGGGAACGAATTTGATTGGTTAGTATGCTTGAGCTTAACTGTTCCAGGACGTGATCGCTTTATAGACTAGCTAACTTCTAAGTTCTACCAATTGTGTAGTTTTCTTTACTTTCACAGCAACGATAATGTTTAATTTTATCAGCATTTCCTTCACCATTAAAAATTTAAAGCAGCATGGAGGGAGTATTTTCTTTACCTTGTTTGTTAGAGCGATTAAAGAATTCAGTGGAACTAGTTGTCCAGGTTACATTACACATGGATTGATATAGGAACACCGAGTGTTTCGTTTCTCGTTGCATTGGATGCTGGAAGTGATCTGCTCTGGGTTCCGTGTGATTGCATTCAATGTGCTCCCTTGTCTGCAAGTCATTATAGCTCACTGGTATGACTGCAATCACCTACATTAATTTCTTCATTTCTTTAATACCTCTTTTAACAAATTCCAAGTCGTATTTGGGATGTGAGCTGCTGAACTAGTTCATGAACTGGATAACTAGTCTCCTTTTCCTCCAAATTCAAATAAGAAGTTAAATTACTGTGCAAGAATCCTAATAATCGAATCATAAAATTGAGGTTTACTGATGTGGATATCGAAACATTCATATGTTCCGTATCCTTCAAAGTTGAAACCTATCATTAGTCTGTTGTAAAGCGACAATCTCTCTTTCTATCAGTTAAATTTGCCAAATAACTTGCGAAATGTTACTTCTAAAGAGAGATCTGTATTCAAAATCCTTCCACTCAGATATATCATTAACGGAATAAAAGAAAAAAGAACATAAAGACGAACTAATGTACATCAAAAGTAAGCTCTTATCTAAATCTATACTGATAATTAAATGGACACCGCATATATATACGATTGTTTTCAATTAATTACCTCTTTCTTTTATGTTCCGATCTATCTTAGTATGTCTCATTACTTGTCTAGTAGTCAAATAAGAACTGTGACAGGTTTTTCAGTTAATTTCACCAATTGACTGGCAGGTGCTCTCTTCTGTTGGGGCTGTCTATGATGCAGGATAGGGATCTGAGTGCGTACAATCCAGCTTTATCAAACACCAGCCAGTACCTTTCCTGCAGTCATCAATTATGTGCTTGGAGCACAACTTGCAAAAGTCCTGATGATCCCTGCAGTTATAAAAGAGATTATTACACAGATAATACATCAACTTCTGGATTTATGATTGAAGATAAATTGCATTTGGCATCTTTCAGCAAACATGGTACACAACGTCTTTTGCAGGCCTCAGTTGTATTAGGGTGGGCTCTTACTGCGTCACATACTTTGATGCTTTTCTTTGATGTTTTCTTCTTCTTTTACAATGTTGAAGTTGAGATATTGGAATGCCACCTGAATCTTTGCCTGTGATCTCCCCCTCTCCCTCTTGATGCAGCTGTGGTAGGAAACAGAGTGGTTACTATTTGGATGGGGCTGCTCCTGATGGTGTTATGGGGTTGGGTCCTGGAAACATTTCAGTGCCAACCTTATTGGCGAAAGCAGGATTGGTTAGAAATACATTCTCGCTTTGTTTTGATAATAATGGTTCTGGGAGAATCCTCTTTGGGGACAATGGTCCTGCCACCCAGCAAACAACACAATTTTTGCCATTATTTGGTGAATTGTATGTGATCTAGCAACTAAATTATTAGCTAAGCCAATTCTAACCTTTATTTTCTCTTGAAGTTATCTATTATCACCAACACCATTAAGCCATCCATTCCTTGTCTCAGTGATGCCTATTTTGTCGAGGTGGAGTCCTTTTGTGTTGGGAGTTCCTGTCTGCAGAAAAGTGGATTCCACGCATTGGTGGACAGTGGCTCGTCTTTTACATATCTTCCTACAGAAATCTATAAAAAGATAGTCTTTGAGGTGATACTGGAATATAATGATGTGTGATATTTCAATTTTGTTTGGCCTAAAGTCTCGAATTACTTAATGCAGTTTGACAAACAAGTAAAATTAAATGCTACCAGGATAATTCTCCAAGAATTTCCCTGGAATTACTGCTATAATTCCAGGTAGGTGCATGAAAAAGGTAAAATAAATATTGTATTTTCCTCATTTTTTAAGGGTTGACAGACAGTTCTTTTATTGTGGAACAGTTCGCTGGAGTCCTCTTATATTCCTAGTATGAAACTCGTGTTTCCTCTGAATCAAAGCTTTATACATGATCCTGTGTATACCCTCCCTGACAGCCAAGTAAGTTGGACATCTTGCTCTTTCTTCCCGAGTAATTTTACCCAAATGATTATTCCCAGTGGGCCCTTAAAAATATTGATTTCTTTCCTCAATTTGTTTGTTTGGGACTGGGCAAGCTAGAAATGTTTTTGAACACAGTTTGAGGACACGAAGTCATGTTTGGGCAAGTGCTGAAATATTTGCTCCCTTCTCTGGCTTTTCTTTTATTGTTATGGATGGAGCCTATTGCATTCAAAATACCCCTTTTCTAGAATGTCAACAACTTGACTTTAAAGGACTTCATATCCTTTTTGCCTCGGTGGTTACGATTGATCTGTTTTGGTCGAAGTATGAATTTTATAAAATTTAATGTGCAGGGATATAAACTGTTTTGTTTAACCTTAGAAGAGACAGATGATGATTACGGTGTAATTGGACGTAAGTAGGACTTTTAATTCTGTGGTTGTATATGCTACTTTTTCAATGATTTTCTATAATATAGTTCCTTTTCTTCTCCTACCACACGATTACACATAGGAGCTTGAATTCGTAAATGCATTTAATGATAAAAACTTGTGATATCTTCTTCCATTTGTGCTACAGAAAACTTGATGGTAGGTTACCGGCTGGTTTTTGACAGAGAAAATCTTCAGTTGGGTTGGTCGAAGTCCAAATGTAAGCATGTTTTCATTATTATTTACACTTTGAATTTTCTTCTAACAGTGTGCAGTAGCTGCTCTTCCATCACTCGAAAGATTATCTGGAAGAAAGAGTTTGGTTAAGGCAAAAATGAAATCTTGCTTTTTGAATTTTCTCAGCAACTTCTGATTTCAAGGATATTCAATTCTTCCTGTGTCGAGATTTAAGTTTCTGTGCATTGCTTATATACTTCTGGCCTTTTTATTTATTTATTTTAAATCAGCATGGAAAAAGAACTTATATTGTGAGGTTTGAGCATGATTCAATTCCCTTTTCTTCATTCGACATTTATCAGTGTATAAAATTGCAGGCCTAGATATCAACCACGGCGAAGCAGACCATGCCAAACCACCTTCAAATGACGGATCACCAACTGCATTACCAACCGATGGACATCTAAGCCCTCCAAATAGGCAAGAAATTGCACCCACTGCTGCTAGGGCGTTTTCCAAATCGTCCCTAACTGCACCCCATTTTTCTCTCTTCAGCTGCTGTTGTTTGAGGTTATTCTTGTTGCTTTTTGAGTTTGTTGAGTCCATGCTGTAAATATTGCCTTTTCCGACTGGCATTTCAATTACTTAATAATTTACCCCTTCCTGTAAGTTGCTGTATCATATAGGAAAAAATAAGTTACATTTTTTTTACTGGGATTTGAGTATTATATAGACGTCTCTTTCAATTCAAGCATCAGTGCAAGTGCCAGTTCTACGTGTAGATTATTTGTAAACTCTATCATCCCTTATTTATTTTTATTTTTTGAAGTGGCATGCTTAAACATGTTAACAAATTACCAAGGTTCTTCTGAATATGTTGGAAAGATTCAAGTTTTATGTTTGTCCAGAATTTCAGCACAGGCACACAAGAAAGTGAACTTGTTGGATGGCAGCTGACCAAGTCCAGTACCTCTCCTACTAATTGCTATGCTGCTGTATAGTGAGACAGGCACTTACCTCCTCTATTTGTGTTATTTACCATTGAAATTTCTACAGAAATCTCTTTGAAAGTGATGAAAACTATCTGACAGGTTCAATCAACTGGAGATGGGAATCTTTTTTGGATAACATGAAAGTTTTTAGTACGCAGGTACTTGCTCTTTTTCTTCACACCATGTCTTTCATCTTTTATTCAAGAATTATTTGAATTCTTATTGAAATAAAAAAAAAAA
The DNA here is from genome assembly GCF_002806865.2 of Cucurbita pepo subsp. pepo. Classification (NCBI taxonomy): domain Eukaryota; kingdom Viridiplantae; phylum Streptophyta; class Magnoliopsida; order Cucurbitales; family Cucurbitaceae; genus Cucurbita; species Cucurbita pepo. The sequence continues at coordinate 17,118,968 of NC_036638.1, forward strand.
TTTAAAACTACTTTGCATTTCCAAAACAAAACTAAAATTTGAATACATGTTTATAAAGTAGATAACCGAACAAATAAGCTCCCCGTGTGAAAACTAAAAATCAAATAGTTATCAAAATGAACCCTAGTTTTGATTAAGATTCACTTGTTGATTATTTCATAACTACCACCATAGTTATGTTTAGTGTAATGATAATAGTTATGTTTAGTGTAATGATAATAACTTGGTGGTGGTGATTACGTATTAGTTACTTTAAAACTACCATCAATCCTTTTTAGTGTGATGATAACGATTTGGTGGTTGTCGCATGTTGGTTGTTTCATAGCTACCACCATAGTTGCCCTAAGGTGATGAAAACGATTTTGTGGAAAGTTTATATGGAGTATGCCTATGTAACCATTAGTCCCTCAATTTTGTCTTAACTATATAATATATGTCGTAGATGGGTATTTTATGAGTATTTTAAATATTCATCGTTTTTCTAAAATGAAATTAAAATGATGGTGGTAGAAAACTCTTAGAAATTAAAATAATGGTGCTTAAAAATCATTTAAATGGGTATCTAGAAGATGATTAATTACAAAACAATTTATAAGTAAGCTAAGCTTAGACTAGTACATTTACAAAAAAAAAAAAATTGAATTGTTACACATGGGTATGCACGATTGCACTAAGTAAAGTAGCGCCTATAACAATGGACACTACACATGATTTTTATTCCCACATGAAAAACATTTCATCATGTAAGGACCTAGTAAAGGAAAAAACACAACATTTTGTTAACACGTGATTTGTAAACTAGAGAAGACAAATGCATATCATAAAGCTCATATGAGGCTAACAGCATAGGACAAATTAGCGCCTATATTTGGATATACATCTTTGTCTAGAACCAATTGGGCCAAGTCATTCCTTTTGCACAGATTCATATGAGGGTAGCATTTTGGGCGTAAGAACTAATACTTTGTATGAAGGATATGCTGATTAAAATACAAGGTAGCATTTTAAAGGACAGACATTTCTCAAGAAACAACAGAAAGTGGTACTAAAACACCAACCTCAATATTGAGTGTTGTCAAAAACCCACGGTTGGTGCAAGAAAAGCTCTCGCCCATTCATTTGCACCGCTCCTGAGGCTATATCCTCCGCACGCTTCCTTGCTGTTTCATCTCTTTTAGCAGATGCCTCGGCATCCTGCAAATAAGAGGAGATAGTTGGAGATAAATGTCGAACAGCAACACAACTCATTTACGTCACTGATGCAGAAATTGCCTCATAATTGACTGGTGGAATGGTTCAGGTTCTTTGCAGTTCAGTGATTAGTTAACTTGAACTTACAAGAACCAACCTGTGTTTCTGCCACTGACAATCAATTGTGAAGCATGTGAGTTTACCGACCTGTGTTTCTGCCACTGACAATCAATTGTGAAGCATGTGAGTTTAGAACGTTAATAGCCTTATAATTTCAAGATAGCCTGTAATAGCTCAAGTCTACCGCTAGCAGATATTGTCCGATTTAGCCCGTTACGTATCGTTGTCAGCCTCACGATTTTAAAATGTGTCTGCTAGGGAGAGATTTCCACACTCTTATAGGGAATGTTTCGTTCCCCCTCTCCAATAGATGTAGGATCTCACAATCCACCCATCTTAAGAGCCCAGAGTCCTCGCAAGCATACCGTCCAGTGTCAGGCTCTGATACATTTGTAATAGCTCAAGCCTTCCGCTAGAAGATATTGTCCGCTTTGGTCCGTTACATATCGCCATTAGCCTCACGATTTTAAAACGTGTCTGCTAGGGAGAAGTTTTCACACCCTTATAAAGAATGTTTCATTCCCCTATCCAATCGATGTGGGATCTCACATAGCCACTCAGATATTGTAGGTATTTGAAGTCGTTACTAGAACAAGATTAGTTCTATAGGTAGGTTGTATAACTGTGTCCCTGAATTCTATGCTGTTTTCTAACGGAACACTTAAAAGCAGAATTGTTAACAGCTTCATTAAACTTTCCATGGGAAATGGGGCTCATGTTCATTAAGGTACATGTCAATTATGTTTTAATCCTCAATGATAGTGATTCTACCCTCCATCATGATTATGATTTTTTATTTTATTTTAGAAGACCCCTTAATGATCATGAATCTGAAGACTTGGCTAATCTCCTTTTTGTTGTTACAAGGGGTTTGTCTGTCCCCAACTTCAAATGATTAAGTAAACAGACTCTTGAACCTTCAGGCAAATTCTCTAGGAAGTCTCTTTTTGCCAGTTAGTGTCCCAACCCAATCCTCTTGTCTCCTCTTTCTTCTTGATGATATGGTAGATTCCATAGAAGATCAGAATTTTTGGTTGGTTAGCTTCTTTGGAAAGGGTTAAACACTGTGACTTCACTCAAAGACCTTTATCCATGATTTTATGTCCCCAATGTCAGTAGAATGTGGCATGTGATGTGTGTAAAAGATCAACAGAGAATCTTGTTCATGTGATCTAAAGCTGTCACTTCACAATTAAACAATGGAGCAAATTCTTGATAAATTTGGAGTCAATGTGCCTCTCCGAGGCTGTTGTAGGGACATAGAGCAGATTTTTATTGAGAGATCCTATATTGGTTAGAGAGAGAAGGGAACGAAGCATTCCTTATAAGAGTGTGAAAATCTCTCTCTAATAGACATGTTTTAAAATCGTGAGGTTGATGGTGATATGTAACAAGCCAAAACGGATAATATCTACTAACGGTGGGCTTGGACTATTACAAATGGTATCAAAGCCAGACACCGGAAGATGTGCCAGCGAGGACGCTGGCCCCCAAGGAAAGTGGATTGTGAGATCCCACATTGGTTGGAGAGGGGAACGAAGCATTCCTTATAAGGATGAGGAAACCTCTCCCTAGTAAACGCGTGAGATTGATGATGATACATAACAAGCCAAAGCAGACAATATCTACTAGTTGTGGGCTTGGACTATTACATTTGTAAACTCCACCTTTAGTACAATGGATTAGGTTATTGGCCGTCAACATTTTCTCAATCATTCTGTGAACCTAAGTATAGCTCAATCCACGGGACTCCCTAAGGTCAATTTGGCGCGAGCCAGATAAAGTACATTCATACATGTTACAATCCCAAAATTTAAGCCTCTTCTTCGCAAAACAGAGGAAACCATTCCTGAATACCAGCCTAACCGAACTAATCCTTGAGATTTCAAATTCTGATAATTTCAATTTTCAAATGACTCCTCCAAAAGTCATTATTCATCCAATCTATGCAACCCTAATTCTCGAATTTCACTGATTTGGCAGGAAATACAAGAAATCGGCACCTAAAAGAACTCATACAGATCAATCGCACATCAAAGAGCAGAAATGGAAAGCGGCCAAAGAAAAGCTTGGAAGAGATTGATGAAGAAGAAGAAGAAGAAGAAGAAGAAGAAGAAGGGAAAGTACCTTGTGGCGCTTCCACGATAGGAACTGAGCCTCCGTGATGGGATTCGCGCTCGGATCATGAGACGCGAGCTTCTCTTGCTCCACAGCCGCTTCTTCTGCCCCCATTTTGTTGAGCGTAGATCAGATTCCTGGATTTGATAGCCCCTCTCCAATGGATTGCTGCTCCTGCTTCAACCTCTGCTATATTCGAGATGGAGAGAGGGTAAAATTTAAACTAAATAAATAATAAATATAGGAATTAAAATTGGATTTAACTTTTTTTTTTTTTTTTTTTCCTGTTTTAAAAATTCTACCTTATAAATAACTTCCAAATACTCTTTAATTTTTTTTTTTTTTTAAATAATCGCTCAAATTTCAATAATAAATAGTTCTAAATGGAATGAAATGGGCGATCTCGTAGTTCTTGGTCTGTGAAGATATGTTGTGAGGTGCTCCGTTTTATTTTCCCATTGAGGGTGAACCTAAACCTATGCTCGAGAGACAGCTATCCATATACTGATAAGGGATGTATGGATTCTGGAGAAAAGAGGAGCAGAGGTGGTCCCCCTCAGATTGCCCGAATCCCACGAGTGAATAGAAAGTTGGATCTACATTGGATCTCATCTGAATCGACCCATCTATCCTCCTGATGAGAAGTTTGGTTTCAAACCCCGATTCAAACAGGAGAAGTATGTCATGCTAATGTAACTTAGATGATCCACATCTCGTCAGGCGCTGATGAGCACATTGAACTATCTATATGGCTGAGAGCCGTCACAGCCCAAGCACAACAACGCAATTATCAGGGGCGCGCTCTACCACTGAGCTAATAGCCCGTCGTGCAAGCCTCCCGCTATGCCAAAGGTAAGAGAAACTCATCCCTCTCTTTCTTTTTTTCGCCCCCATGTCGCCACACGGGAGAGAGAAACTAAATTAAAGCTTTTAAAAGTTCAAAATCTAATTAATCCGAGCTATCACAAAACAAAAGGATATATTTGATAGGTCTCTAGTGCCACACTCAAGTACATATGAGCTCAACCATCACATGATATGATGCTATATATATATATATATACACATATTGACTTTATTTCATGAAAAGCTTGTTTCAAGTGACAAGCACTTTGGTAGAAGAAGGCAATTTGGAAGCATTTTGAAGGCATGAATCCACAGCTTCACCAACTGATAGGAAAACCCTTCCTTCAATTCTTTCAACAAAATTGGTTCTTTTAAGTTTGTGAATCACTTCCCATTTTGGACTTGCTATTGTTACCTACAAAACATCAAAATCAATCAAATTTGCTCGTTTTTGTTACAGAGATCTGTCGGTTTGCCATACCTGTATCCCGTTCAATAACAACCTCTTGTGAAGTTCCTCTAGAACAATGATCCCAGACGTGTCGATATTCATAACATCTAAACGAAAACAAACACAGGATTCACCAATTCAAAGTTAAGGGTATTAAAAAAACACAACTTTTAGAAAATTATCGTTAAAAGATATAAAAAAAACCCTCATTTTCGATCGATTCGAGAAAGAACTTACTACACATGTCAACAACTAGTTGTTTAGGTTGATCTTTGGTTGTTTCTTCAATATCATCATCTTCATCATCTTCTTCGACCAATCTCATTATTCTGATAAAAAACCATTAAAATGATGAAAACCCATTTCTCAAATAAGCTTAAAGTTGCAAACTTTTGAGTAAAAAAACCTGTCTTTGATGAAGCTGGCATTGGCAAAACAAAGCAAGCTAGAGTTTATTCTAACAATGGAGATTCCTTGAGTTTTCATGGCCATAGGGAATTGCTTCATGTTGCCAAACATGTCACTTCTTCCAAGCCTTCCCACCTCTTCTATAGCGGGTCTCATCGATATCAACAATATCTTCGCAAATGAAATTCCGACCTGAAAAATCAATGAAAACGTTAGGATAACGACTCTCTACAATGATATGATATTGTTCAATCTCAGATAAACTCTCACAACTTTGTTTTTTTATTCCTCGAAATAAAAGTATTGTCTCTCGCTTAGTTCCCGTAATCTTTCCCGAGACTCCAACCAGAAAATGCTTAGACCGAAATTTATGGGTAGAATCCAACACAAATTGTACTAACCTCTCAGGTAAAGTCACGACCTTTGAGTAGAGCTCGAAATTGTAAAATCACATGAATTGTCTTTTAGTATAGGTTAAAAGACTTATATTTGGTATCTCGATAGACGTCTAAAATTTTCCTAGATGATCGTATAAATATATATATAACATCAATATATTTTGGGTAGACATGGAACCGCCCACCAGTAACAAGACAAACAGTCCATGATTAAATGTTCCAAAAACAGACAGCAAAAGTACTAAATTATACAACTTGGCTTGCTTGACCTATGCATTTTGTCCTTTTTTAACACACAACTTGTTCTCATGTCTCAATCTATTCCTCTTAAAGTTTGCAACTTGTTTCAATCATTTTATCCACTTCCACCTTAAAAGGAAAAGACATTTTCACCCTTTGACTTTCCTTTACTTCCATTTGACTTTTAACCGAACCTAAGAAGTAATATTTCATAGTTTGGTCAGTTTCGAGTCTGTTTTTAGCTCATAATATTTAAACTAAACGAAAAACTTCTTGTTGGTGAAACTTATATCGAACGAGGCTTAAACAAATCGAATATAATTGGAATTGAACTAGTGGGTTCGTCGGTTTCAAATAACTGAATCGAACTAGCTAGTGGGTTCGTTGGTTTCGAATATAACTGAAACCAAACTAGTGGGTTTGTGGGTTTCAAATAACTAGAACTGAACTAGCCAGTGGGTTCGTTGGTTTCGAATATAACTGGAACCAAATTAGTGGGTTCGTGGGTTTCAAATAACTAGAACCGAACTAGCTAGTGGGTCGTTGGTTTCGAATATAACTGGAACCAAACTAGTGGGTTCGTGAGTTTCAAATAACTAGAACCGAACTAGCTAGTGGGTTCGTTGGTTTCGAATATAACTGGAACCAAATTAGTGGGTTCGTGGGTTTCAAATAACTAGAACCGAACTAGCTAGTGGGTTCGTTGGTTTCGAATATAACTGGAACCAAACTAGTGGGTTCGTGGGTTTCAAATAACTAGAACCGAACTAGCTAGTGGGTTCGTTGGTTTCGAATATAACTGGAACCAAATTAGTGGGTTCGTGGGTTTCAAATAACTAGAACCGAACTAGCTAGTGGGTTCGTTGGTTTCGAATATAATTGGAACCAAATTAGTGGGTTCGTGGGTTTCAAATAACTAGAACCGAACTAGCTAGTGGGTACGTCAGTTTCAAATATAATTGAAATCGAGCTAGTGGGTTCGTCAGTTTTGAATATAACTGGGACCGAACTAGTGGACTAGTAGATTTGGTTTAGTGGGAGAGAGAAAGAAAGAAAGAGAAAGAGATTACCGCAAGAAGAAGGCCAAATTCCACGGAATGAAACAAGACACCGAGGAAAGCGCCAAGACAGGCAAGAAAGTCAAGCTTGTCGAGCTTCCAGATGCGCAGAGCTTCATTGATGTCAATAAGACCAGGTAGAGCAGAGAGAATGATTGAAGCCAAAATGGCCATTGGAGTGAAGTAGAGGAGCCTTGTGAAGAATTGCAATGCCAACATCACTGTTATTGCCATCACTATATTTGACAATACACTCTCACACCCAGCACTAAAATTCACAGCCGTTCTTGAGAATGACCCTGAAAAAGTTCAAACAACTTGTAACTAAAGATTTCTCGACACATTATCGACGCCCGTGCACCTCAAATATAGAGAGAAAAACGTACAAAAACATCTCGAATTTGTATCTAGTGGTTTTTAAAACGCGTCTGTTATAGAGAGGTTTTCACACCCTTATAGAAAATGCTTCTTTCTCCTCCCCAACCAACGTGGGATCTCACAATCCACTACCTTTCAGGACCTAGCATCCTCACTAACACTCGTTCCTTTCTCCCATTGATGTGGGACCCCTTCCCCCAATCCACTCTCCTTCGAGGCTCAGCGTCCTTATTGGCACATTGCCTCGTGTCCCACCCCCTTCGGAGCTCAGCCTCCTCGCTGACACATCATTTAGTGTCTGACCCTGATACCATTGTAACAGCCAAAGTCTACGACTAGCAGATATTATCCTATTTAGGTTTTTCCTCAAGATTTTTAAAACACGTTTGCTAGAGATAGATTTTCACACCCTTATAAAGAACGTCTCTTCTCCAACCGATGTGGGATCTCAAATCCTCGTAAGAGGACAATAGGTTCGTCTTCCGGGTATTAAACACAGCTACCCTATAAGACAGTCTTGGGATGCAATAATTTATGTAGAAAAATCCAAATTTTAAAGGTAGAAGGTAAAACTAACCAGTGGCTACATAGCAAGAGGTTAGAGAGCCTATAATGTTCATGAAGCCCATAGCAATCATCTCCCTGTTCCCATCAATGTTGTAGCCTTTAATGGAGGCGAAGGATCGGCCAACAGCCATCGCTTCCTGAGTAGAAAACACAACATATCATTAAGCTTACATGAAGCCTTCAATGGGCATTTAGGAGGCTGATTTGAAACTCAACTGTGAGAGCTATGATGGCAGCAATGAGGCCAGATTTGGCAGCTAAGCCAACACCTGAGCTGTTGAATTGCAGCTGATGAACAGAGATTGGGTTCAACCCTTCTTTTACTTCCTTAACTATCTTAACTCCATGTCTATCAGCTCTTGACACAAACACTATCAAAGTGGAGAGAATGACAGATATGAGAGGAGCAATGGCTGACACCCAAAACAGCTTCTTTTTCCTTCTACCCTGCATATACACTCAATACTCATTATCCAAACTTCGTATATTGTCGAAATATGATGAAGAAAGAGTTCAAGCCTACAGCTAGTAGATATTATCTTCTTTGACTTTTTCTTCTGGGCTTCCCCGAAAGTTTTAAAACGTGTATGTTAGGGAGAGGTTTCCACACCCTTCTAAGAAATGTTCCGTTCTCCTCTCCAATCGATGCGGAGTCTCACAGTCCACCTCCCTTGGGGGCCATCCGTCTAAGTCCACCACTAGCAAATATTGTGTTTTTTGGGCTTTCACTTTTGAGCTTCCCTCGAGGTTTTAAAACGCATCTACTGTGGGTAGGGTTTAGCCCTACTCCAACCAGTGACTCGCACCATCCAATGACTGGTTTTGATATTCATTGTCCTGTTTGGGGTTTTCCTTGCGAGCTTTCCCTAAAAGGTTTTAAAATATGTCTAGTATGGAGAAGGTCTAACCCTACTCCAACCAGTGTCTCGCATCGTCCCTTGGCTCTGATACCATTTATAACAGCTCAAGTCCACTAGATATTATCCTTTTTGGACTTTCTCTTCGGGACTTCCCCTCAAGGTTTTAAAACAGTTAGTGAGAGGTTTCCACGCCCTTATAAAGAATGTTTCGTTCTCTTCTCCAACCGTACATGACCTCACATTTCTAAAGCATTTAACACTTACAATAAACCTGGCCACAAGGAGAAAGATCAGAAACGAGCAGCCAAGAACAATGTTCAAAGGGTACCACTGCAAAAAAAACCATGAGAGAAAGACAAGGTCAATCCATGGAAGCTTTTTCTTTTTGTTTCTCTTAGTTTTAAAGCAGAGAACATACAGGCTGGTGAGCAGATCTCACGACAGATTCCAAAACAGAGACCACATCGGTTTTGGTCGTGAAGTTGCTAATAGCAAGCAACCCTTTCAATTGCTGAAGACCAATGAGAATGGCAGCTCCAGCCATGAACCCAACAATGGCAGCATGAGATAGAAAATCCACAAGAAACCCCAATCTACAAACAACAAACCCATTACAGAAGAACAAAAAAACACCCAAATTTGCACTGAAATTGACCCAAAAAAGTTACCTCAGAAGCCCAAATCCTGCTTGGAAAATCCCTGCAAATAAGGTGACAGTAAAAACAAGGCTTCTATAACCAACTGGGTCTGCAACAGGATCTCGAATCTCTTGCAACATAGACGAAAGAAGCAGCGACACCACAGCCACTGGGCCAATGGCTATCTCTCTCGAGCTTCCCATTAGAGCATAGATCAAAGGAGGAACAGCGCTTGTATCTAAAATTTTACAAACCAGACATGTCAGAAACAGAGTCGGGAAATTTAGTACGACAAAATGGATCAAATTCCGACACTTACAGAGACCAAACTGAGGATCAAGCTTAGCCAAATTCGCATACCCAATACTCTGCACCAAAGGGTTAAAAAAGCTTCAATTTTTAATGAAAAAAAAAAACCCATAAAGAACAGAAATTTATAATGTTTTTTTGTGAGTACCTGAGGAATGCTGAGACTGGCAAGAGTTAAACCAGCCATGATGTCGCTTTTGAAGTTAGAAGCTTTGTAGTTTCGGCCCAATTTGAGGATTGGGAACATGCTCTGCAGAAGAATCAGAGTGGCTTTAAAAATGCTCTGTTTTTCATCGCTTGAAGAAGTGGTTTTCGTTTTCTTCTTTGCCAAATGGGTCTTTGTGCAGCTTCGTGGAATGACATTTTCTCTGACAGCGGCGGCAAGTTCTTCCCAGAAACTTGGAGGGTTGGGAGAATTGAGGAGCCATTCGGTGGTCTCTGCTCCGTCGCCGGCGCCGGCGAGAACATGGGTGTCGGCCATTTCGACGGCGAGAGTGTCAGAAGGCAAAGAACCCATGAGAGAGGGTGGTTTGAAGTGTCTGGGAGAATCTGTGAGCTCTCTGGTTTTGCCTTTTATTGTCTCAGAAATTGACGTTCGTCATATTCATATATCGATCAAGAAACAGTTTTTAAATTTATTGTAATTCTCTGTTTTTAGCCTATGATTAAATAAATACACTAAAAGAAATGTCTCTAAATTATTAAAAATTCCAATAATGCTTTTAAATTTTAATTTTTTTTAAATATTATTATCTTCTTCGGAATAAAACCAAAAAATTATTTCTTTAATATTTATCGACTTTAAAAAATAATTCAATTTTTTAGAGTTTTAAAAATAGTTATTTGTATTAATAAAACTTTTAACAACTCAAAAATATTTTTTAAACACGTTTTAAAAGTTAAAATGTTTTTTTTGAAAAGTTAAAATGTTTCAACTCTACTCAAATTTTCAAAAATTATATTAATATTTTTAATACTTTTTTAAAATATTAATACTTTTGAAAATCTATTATTAATATATATAGAAATCTAATGTCAAACGTACCAGACTCTTAGATTAGTAAATAAAATCTTCATATGTTCACGGTATTTTATTTTTTTTTAAGAATTAATGGTCTTTTTAAATTTTTAAAAAAATTTACAGATATAAATAAAAATTTGAAAGTTCAAGAATATTTTTCAAACTTACTAACAATAAAATATATCTTTTTTTACTTGTAAAAAAGTTGAAACGTATTATTGGAACTTTTTAAAGTTTTAAGGTACTCTTTTAGAATATTTTTAAATAAATTACTAACCATTTCTCTTCGAGTATTTTTTTAGATAAATTACCAAATTTATAAATATTTTTATTAATTTAGTCTATTAAATTAAATTTATTTTTATTCTTTATTCTTTATTTTTAGTTATTTGATTTGTAATATGAAAAGGAGGTGTAGGGGCCTGACAGCACTCACAATAAAGAAGGATATCAATTAGTCACTTGAGGTTAACAGACAATACACCGACCTATCATAATTTGTTGAATAATATGCCTTAATCGACTTATTAAAAAATTTAATCTCTATCACTAAAATAAATTATTAAATAACTGAATATTTCTCGGCTATTTATTTCAAGGAAAAGACAAGAAAATGAGAAAAAGAAAAAAAAAGAAAAGAAAACTCGTGCTTTGTAGTTTCATTATCGCTAGTTCTTTTTTTTGTTTATCAATCGTTTTTAAATGGTTGAAAAGAACGGGATAAATTAATTATATTTAATCTTTAAAATATGATATACTAATTATTTACCATTTTATTTAAATTCATTTATTTGAGAATAATTATTAATATGGATGGCTAAATAAACTTAAAATATATAAACTTTTAGGTATATTAGACATATTAATCAATGAAAATTAAATAAAAAAAAAGTTTATGTAATTTTATAATATACTTATTTCATTTAATATACCTTTTCTACCGTATACATATCTTTGATTTGTACCAAATATCTACCATTAAAATTTTATGTAATTTTATTAAATTCATTTATTAAAAATAATTATTACGATTTATTATGAAATAAATTTAAAAACTTAAAAACTAATTAATAAAAATATCCTTAAAATTTTTGTACTTTGACATAATAATAATATTTTTAAACTGTCAAAAGTTTCAATAATATCCTTAAATATTAAAAAAAATAATTTTAGATATAAATCATTAATATTTTGTTTCAAATATACTACGAAAATAATATTAAATTTTAAAAAGTTTCATTAATATCGTACAATTTTTTTAAAAGTTTAAAAAATATCCTTATCATTAATTTACGTTTTAAAAATACACATAAAATTCGAAGAATAGCGTTAATACCCTTAACCTTGATAAAAATATACAGAATGAGACCATCTATCTACACTTTACAGATTTCTCTCTTTTCTATTTTGAGTGTAAAAACATTTTTTTTTAACGTTTAAATATATTAATGTTACGTTTGAAAATTCATGAATATTTAAAAATAAATTATTAACGATTTCATTTATATTATTAATGGTAAAAGTATTCTTTTCATTTAATAAATTGTAAATTATTCTTTTTTTCTTTTGAGTTAAAATGTATCTTTAAAAAATTTATGGAAATGAAGTATATTATTAAAACTTTTGAATACTCTAACCACTCTAATAATAGTTTTAAAATATTTTTAATATAAAATATTAATTAAGTTTAAATGTATTTTTAATTTAAGAATATTATTTAAATTTTTAAAATTTTAATTTAAGAATATTTTTTTTTTTATTGATTAAGTATTAAATACCTTTTTAAAAAATCTATTAATTTAAAAACTATTTTTGAAGAAATTATCTCAAAGATAAGCACACACATTTAATATATATATATATATAGTTAGTGATGTTCCCTCAAGAAATGATGAAATATTTGAAGAGATGAATAATTGAAAAGTGTTGAAAATAAACTACAATTTCTTATAAAAAAAAATGCACTTTTTTATCCATAAAAATACATCTTTTGATATAAAATATAATAATAATAATAATAATAATAATAAATGAATGCTATTTTGAATTTTTGGTGTTTGACTAAAAGTCAACTTTCCAGTCTCCACCATTAATAGCTACATTTGCCACACCATTAATGGATCCTTTTTATACATAATAACACTTTATTTACTCTTGCAATTCAACTAATTTAAATTTGCTTGAACCTATTTGAATTTTAAAACCACCTCGACACTTACAGATCACGGTTGAAACTCTACCGAGTTTCAGATGCAATTCAATCTCGAGCATTCTCTTTTATTCAGACAAGAAAATGACAGTGATATTCAAGGAATTGGCAGATATGTTGATAGTCCAACTTTTAAGAAGAAGAGACCTCGATAATCCTTAAATGTAGCTGTTGACAATCAACAACGACCAAATAGGGGCAGGAATAGACTTAATTTTAGACCTATAAAAAACCACGTGGCCCTCTAAATTATACGTGTACATATTCTAGATATAAATGATGGTTTGGCCAATAATTTGGATAAACCTCTATGGATAACTAAAGATGCTTTGTAGTGACGTTAATGGTAGCCGTCCTCTATATTTAAATAGTTGATCATGATGTGAAAGTCAAATACGTATAGCTAAATATAATGATTTATAATTATATTTTTTAAAATTAGGTCCCTACTAAATATTAATATAATTGAAATATTTTTTTAGAAGAAAAAAAAAATTCATTTAACTCGAAAAAAACAAAAACTTGCCACGTAGATTACATGTTCTAATTAGAGAAGTCCACGAGACGGGAACCGGGAAGTCTTCCTCATCTCCATCCTTGTCAAATTCTTCATTTATTTTTGTAGTGATCGGGGCGGAAATTCCCTGCATGAAATTTGCGGGGATTGGATCCCGGAATACTTTTTTCCTGTTTATTATTGTTTTAAAGAAATAAGTATTTTAAAGTTTTTATTTTTCAATATAATCTTTATTAAAAATCACGTTAATTTGTAATATATAGATAGAGGTGTTTATGGGATGCGGTGGGAATGGGAAAGTCTTCGGTGTTCCCATCTCTACCGCCTTTTTCACATACAGATATAGCTATATACATATACCTACACATTAGGGTTATCGTATTTTTGGGACTCTTCCAAAAATACACTAGATTTTAATAAACATATATAGACGGGAATATTCACGGGATGAGATACGGATAGAGAAGTCTTCTTCGTCTATACATTAGGATTGCTACCGTTTTCAGATTAATTTCCAAATTCTTCTCTGTCTCTACCACCTATTTCACCTATAGATATAGCTATATACATATACATTAGGGTTGCTACAGTTTTCACGTTAATTTCCCGTTAGAAATGTTCACGAAGTGGGACGAAGACAGGAAAAACGTTTTCCCTCCCCGTCTATGCCAACTATTTCCCATATAAATATTCATCCTACATCAGTTGGAGAGGGGAACAAAACATTCCTTATAAAGATGTAGAAACCTCTTCCCAACAGACACGTTTTAAAAATTTTAAGGGGAAGTCCGTAAGAGAAAACTCCAAAAGGACAATATCTGTTAGCGGTGGACTTGGACGGTTACCATTAGGGTCACTATAGCTTTATGACTAGACCCGAGAATGGAATTGCTTAAACATAAAGCAGAAAATGGTTTTACAAATGGATGGATGGAGATAAAGCTTTAAGCCTCCCATCTCTTTTTGTCCACCAGAGAGATCTATGGCAAGGAATTCAAAAGCCTTAGCTTATATAGATCAATAGCCATGTATAGTTGGATGGAGTGAATGGAGGACGTTCAAGTTCCAAAAAGGGTATATATCGATAACGATGGTGTTCTTAGCTCCTCATCTCTATCTAAATAATATCGTACTGTAACTTCGAACCATATAATAATTGATAACATATATGAATGGAGTTATGGTCCTGTTTTTTATTCATATTTGGATAATAATGTCTGTTTTGGAATTTTGCTCTCGAGCATATATTATGTGCATTAAAAACATGTTTGAACGTACTTAATTAGTGTTTTGTATACAAATTGTACTGCTCAAACTCACTTCTAGCAGATAGTGTCCTTCTCTAAGGAGAGGTTTCCACACTGTTATAATGAATGTTTTGTTCTCTCTCCAACCGATGTGGGATCTTACAATTCACTCTCATTTGGGGCCTGCGTTCTCGTTGGCACCCGTTTCCCTCTCCAATTAGTGTGGGATCTCACAATTCATTTCCCTTCGAGTCGAGGCCCAGTGTTCTTGCTGGCACTCATTCCCCTCTCGAATCGATGTGGGGTCTCACAATCCACTTCCCTTTGAGGCACAGTGTCCTTACTGGCACTCGTTCCCGTCTCCAATCGATGTCGGATCTCACAATCCACTTCCCTTCGAGGCCAAGTGTCCTCGCTGGCACTTGTTCCCCTCTCTAATTGATGTGGGGTCTCACAATCCACTTCACTTCGAGGTTCAGTGTTCTCGCTGACACTCGTTCCCCTCTCTAATTGATGTGGGATCTCACAATCCACTTCCCTTTGAGGCCCAATGTTCTCACTGACACTCGTTCCCGTCTCCAATCGATGTGGGATCTCACAATCCACTTCTCTTTGAGGCCCAATGTTCTCACTGACACTCGTTCCTGTCTCCAATCGATGTGGGATCTCACAATCCACTTCCCTTCGAGGCCCAATGTCCTCGCTGGCACTCGTTCCCTTCTCTAATTGATGTGGAATCTCACAATCCACTTCCCTTTGAGGTCTAGTGTCCTCGCTGGCACTCGTTCCCCTCTCCAATCGATGTGGGATCTCACAATCCACTTCCCTTTGAAGCCCAGTGTCCTCGCTGGCACTCGTTCCTGTCTCCAATCGATGTGGGATCTCACAATCCACTTCCCTTTGAGGCCCAGTGTCCTCGCTGGCACTCGTTCCCGTCTCCAATCGATGTGAGATCTCACAATCCACTTCCCTTTGAGGCTCAGTGTCCTCGCTGGCACTCGTTCCCGTCTCCAATCGATGTGGGATCTCACAATCCACTTCCCTTCGAGGCCTAGTGTCCTCGCTGACACTCGTTCCCCTCTCCAATCGATGTGGGATCTCATAATCCACCTCCCTAAGTCTAGCGTTCTCGCTGACACTTATTCTTCTTTCCAATCGATGTGGGATCTCACATTAATACTATTAAAATTTACCTCGTAAATGAACCAATTAAAATATTACTTTTGAAACAATTCAGCTCACCGAAAGTGTTAAGGAAGTTGGGTTCGTTAATCTTATCAATTACACCGACCGACCTAAGTTCGTATGACTAAATTTAAACTTATTAAAATCACGAAATAGATATTCGTTCGGATTGTAATATTGGTCCGAAATGAAAATGAAAATGGAGAGAATATATTCAAAAGGTATGGTTTAATCTAGTTGAGCTCCAATGGCTATGGTTTGTCACGTCTCTAGTGAAAGCAACAGGACACAACCAGCCACCATGGTTGGCGCTATTAGCTTACACACATGCATTTGCAAGTGCAGCTTGCTTTAGTTTGCTATTGTCATAGTGCTTCACTCACTCATCATTTCAAAACTTTTCACTTTCTCACGACTCTATTTGATATTGAAGTGAACCCTCCTTAACCCATCGTTAAGAAATATTGATCATTCGCTTAATCGTAAGTAGTTCATTAAGTCATCGATATTTTCTAAAGGGAGTCGTTGAAACACGAAACCGTCAACCAAGTTAAAGAAAATATCGATGATTCAGTGAACTTGTGAGATTCCACGTCAGTTGGAGACGGAAACATAATATTCTTCTCCCTAACAGACGCGTTTTAGAAACCGTGAGAAGAAACCCGAAAGAGCTTGAACTGTTACAGAACTGTTGACAAAACTAAAAGTGTATCGTCGGCCAAATCAAGGTAAATCTCGATGGTTTGTCGATCTATTCTTAGGAAACGTTAAAGCCAACTATTTGGGTCGGACATTCCCATAGAGGTTGACTAGACCTCATAAAGCATCGGCCAAAGTTAGCCCAAAAGGATGTGTTGACCAAATTGTCGATACGAGTTTTTGCGTCAAGAACAGGTTGATGTGACATTGAGCACCAAATGAGTATTATGCTTATTTTTTTATTCCTTCTTTTGTCGTTTTTCAATCTTATTCTTAAATTTTTGTAGCGTTCTTAATTTCTATTCTTTTATATGTTAGATTCTTTCGTCTAGATATCTTATTAACGTCGTGACTGAGCTCAAGATCAATCCTATCACCTTTAAAATTACCTCTCCATTTTATTCACACAAAACACACCATTAACTTTTATGCCATAAATGGATTAGATTAAACATGGGCAACCTAGAAAAGACAAGTTGTTAAGATATTGGTGAGGTGGAAAATGGCAATTGGTTAGGTTAGTTAGTTAAATCGTTACTAAAATTTCATAAAATTTGAATATGAACATTTATAAGTCACGAACACATCACTAACATTAATTATAAAGGTTAAATATTCTTAATCTTTTCAAAAATAGTTTGAATAATTACAGTCCTATTTTGCAGGTTGGTCCGGCTTATTTGACCAAAAAAATGTTAACCCACAAACTAAAGCTAATTTTTTATTTTTTAAAAATTAAACTCTGACCTATATTAAATTTTTTTAAATTCAATTAACTTTTATAATTTGAGTTGCATCGTACCAGATAGTCGAATTATCACATCATATGAACACCTCTAACGGTTCAATTTATCAAGTATTTTTATTAATATAAGTAAAAATTTAAAAACCTTAATTAATGTTTACCACTACGATGCTGACACGTGGTGATCTACAACCATCCAACGGTTCAGATTAGTTGTAAACTCAGCTTTTATTTGGAATATGGAATAATTATAGAAGCCACTCAATTGGGAATCTAGCCGCTAAAACATCCAAGTTCATCGTCGAAGCGTCGGCGGCCACATTACTCTATTCAGTGCCAAAAGGCTTCAATTTCCGGTCCAGTTCAACCATGGATGAATTTGTTTGACTTTTGGTTAAAAATGAACTCCGATTTGACTCAATTTGTTTGGTAATTGCAGAGTTTTCGCCAATAATCAAACAGAGCCCTAAGTTTGTGGCATCGCTTTCGATGGGGAGCGACGAATCGGGAATGTTGCAGAGAAATGAAGGCGGTAAGATTTCGACACATCAAAACACCTTTTCGATTTCCTTTTGTTAGCAGAAAGATTGCAATAGATTAGAGTAGCGGAATTTTTGGATATTTGATTTCTTTTTTAAAGAGGAAGTGTGTGGATTTGTTCGTTGCATTGAATGTGGACGGAATTTGAGCTATCTTCTCAAATCTTACAGTTGTTTGTGTACTGATTATAAATTAATTTAGGAATAGGAGGATCCTTCCTTCGAAAAGAAACCCTAGAAGCCATCGAGTGTGGAAAAGGGGGGAAACTGGTTATGGACTTGAACGATAATGGGATATTTCTTTTACTTTTTTTAGTTCTATTCTCTTTTTGCATTTCTTTTCAATAAAGTAATGGAGAACTTATGAACCTTTTCCTACTTTCCTGTACTTTTTTCTTCATGGTTTCCTGACTGAGCAAAAGTGCCCCAAGTGCGATTTGTTGAGCTATTGAACTCCTCCACTGTGGATGGTTTGCAGGAGGAGCTGGGAAAATAAGACATGTAGTCTCTTTTTACCATCCATTATTGAGCTATAAACCCAACCATGGTGGCCATGTTTTTGGGTTTTGATTTGCATGGCTGGTTAGCCAGAGGATATCCTCTTTGAACTTACTCTTTTGGGTTTTCCCGTCACAGTTTTAAAACGCGTCTAGTAGTGAGAGGTTTCCACACCCTTAGACGTTTGCTTTTACAACTAATGTAGGATCTCAAAATCCACCCCCTTCAAGGCCTAGCATTCTCGCTAGTACACCACTCCCACCCCCTTCGAAGCTCAGCGTCTTCATTGACACATCGTCTGGTGTTTGGCTCTGATACCATTTGTAACAACCCAAGCTCTCTCCTAGTGGTGGGCTTGAACTGTTACAAATGGTATTAGAGCCGGTCATCGGACGGTGCATGGGACTAGTTAGAGTAGGGCTAGACCCTTTCCAAAGTAGACGCGTTTTAAAACCTTGAGGAGAAGTCTGGAAAGGAAAGCTCAAAAAGAACAATATTTACTAGAGTTTGAACGGTATGAGGTCCCATTATAGAGAAAAATTTATTAGAAAAGGGCGTTACAATGTAGCTTGTACTTTTAAACTATTTGATGTATGATAGTGTGAGAGAAAAAGATTTTCAAATCTAACCCGTTCTTATAATAGCCAGACAGTTTCTTATAAGAGGATTTTTTGTTTGTAGAAGTGAATTCTCCATCTGAGTTCCTGGTTTCCCACAGCTTGTTGAATCATTTGTCCTATTCGATTGTCTTTATATAATTTCGACCCTTGTATTGAATTGAAACATTTGATCACATTCTTAGACTTCTATTTGCTTGTTCTATTCCACATAAAACCCCTAAAGAAATGTCACACAAATGCAAACATTGACAGCTTGTGAAGAAAAGTATACATGGGCCTAACTGATACTGAAGCTTTTTTTGGATCTCTTTCTGTGTAAGGTCTTGTCCTGATTAGTGAGTGGCCCACGAGGTGAATTTTTGACATTACTTAGTCTTACAATCTTAGAACAGAAGCTTTCTCACATGGCCAGTTCTAGGCAAATTAGTAACGAAATATTAATAGTTGTGTACCCAAGTCGATGCCTTCTCAAACATTAATAGTTGCTATGGTTGAGGATATCGACACTTCACACCAAATAAATGGGTTTCTTCCATTGTTTTTTCTTCTGTGGTTTCCTCACCACGGGGGAACGTCAAGGGGCCCTTCCAATGGCGAACTTGAACACAATAGAGATTGACATTAGAAATCTTTCATCTTTATGCAACAATACTCAGTACATTCACAAGGTGGGGGGTTCTATGAAGAGACATTCTTAGTGCAGATGATTCTCTAAGAACACTCCAAGGATCAATCGAAGTCCTGGAAGTTGGTCTTGGGAATTGAATCTTCCCGATACTCTTCTAGATGCATGGACATTGAACACTATATACTTTCGAATTTACTATACATATATACTCATCTAGGATGTATATATCATGGACACTGGACACTATCATGGTCCGGAAAGCTGACTTCAGAATTCTTTTGAACCCACACTAGGGATTCTAAGTCTAAGGTAGCTGAATACTTTTTTCTGTTTCCATTAGAATCTGATTTTTTTCAATTTGTATGATTAGATTTAGGCTCTTCTATAACCCTTGAATCCTTGATAAGAATATGCATATCCTTGACTTTGGCTTTACAGGGTGGGTTTTCTGATTGACTTTCTTTCTCACTCTGCCATTGTTGGTTTTATGGGTGGGAGCTGCTATTGCCCTTTCACTTTCACTCTCATCTTAACTGAACTCTTTAACTGAACTCTTTAAGTAAGGACACTATCTTCATTAGTATGAGACATTTTCGAGAAATCAAAAGCAAGGCCATAGAACTTATATTCAAAGTAGACAATATCATATCATTGTGGAGAGTCGTGGTTTCTAACAGGTATGTACTGATCCAACACAAATCTAATAGTTTCTCCTCTCGCACCAAAATTGAGTAGAGAATAACGCAAATGAAACAACACATAAAAAGATCTCAAAAATCTCATCGCATTCCTGTAATTCCTCTGCAAGAACTGATACCCAAATTGTTAAATAAGTGAAAGAACCATGGGCACACGAGACATTGATACCCCGATACTCACATCACTGTCAGACGTAGTGGCTCATTGATTGAACTTCCGCAGATTGATTGAATTCATCGTCAAAGACCCTTCAAACTTCAACACTTTTCACGTTTCAAGGATAGTGTCGGATGGCACAGGTGTGCCGTCATTGCACTCGAGCCCATGTGTCGGAGGTTGGATCATATACATCCTATCTGATACAGAGTCTGTAAATGGTATGACATGGATCAAGAGGGTCCACAATACCTCAATAGAATCTAGATGGATGAATGTTCAGAATGTCTCGATATTATGAACAACACATGAGCTCGTTCTCGATAGGCAAGACCAAGTGAATTATAATGGTCGATGACATCCCAAGACTTGAGATGACATCATGATATGAATGTCATGTCAATTGAGAACCAAGACGAGATTTGAGATGCAACATTGTACACGAGAGACCTTGTCCCCAAAGTAGAGGCAAGGTCAAGCCGACTAACGTGGCCAGTTAAAATTGTAAATGATTGAAAATACACATAAGTAGTGTTTGGTGGGTAAAAACAAATCTTGTCTAAGGTCCCACATAGCTACACGGACCAACCAACAAACTAAATAGGGGGCTACAAAGTCAAATTTGGAGGATAGTAGTGGATAATAATTATGAATATTATATTATATTATAAACTTTTCATATACAAAACATTATTAAAATATCCAACTATAATTCTAAAAAATTAAAGAAATGCATTAATGCATTTTTTTTTTTCTATCTTCAAAATTGTGGAAATAAAAATAGAGTGATTAGAAAATTGGAGACGCCATGGCATCACAATGGTCGGAATAAAGCAAGAAGGGTGAGAAGAAGCGGCGTGATTAGATTACAGAAAATGGTGAAAGATGGGGCATCTGACGGTGCCGGCACCGGCGAGTCCTCATCCGATGGTTCCACCGGTGCTGGTGGCCCTGTCGGAGCACTACTTGGCGGCACTTCTGGTGCGGGTGGATTAACTGCAACCATTAAAAAAACATAATTACAAAGATGGTCCCTATATTTGGCAATATTTATTTATTGTACTTTTGTCTTTGTGATTTTACAATTATATCCCCAGTTTGAAAAGAAAGTGGGGTTGTGTAAGCGTACCTGGAGCAGGCGTTTGAGCCATAGTTGGAGCGGGCACTGGCGCTCCTGTACCGGGAGCTCGTGATGGCACTCTGCTACCTGGAAATGGCGTAGGCGCTCCAGTACCGGGAGCTCGCGATGGCGCTCTACTACCAGGAAATGGCGTTGGCGCTGAAGAACCGGGAGCTCGCGATGGCGCTCTATTACCTGGAAATGGCGTTGGTGCTGCATCACCTAGGGCTCGCGATGGCGCTTTACTACCTGGAAATGGAGTTGGTGCTGCGGCACCGGGGGCTCGCGATGGCGCTTTACTACCTGCAAATGTCGTTGGTGCTGCGGCACCGGGGGCCCGCGATGGCACTTTACTACCTGCAAATGTCGTTGGTGCTGCAGCACCGGGAGCTCGCGATGGCGCTGTACTACCTGAAAATGTAGTTGGTGCTGCGGCTCTGGGAGCTTGCGATGGCGCTATACTACCTGCAAATGGCATTGGCGCTTCAGCACCGGGGGCTCGTGATGGCGCTTTACTATCTGGAGTTGTCGTTGGCGCTCGTGATGGCGCTGTACTACCTGCAAATGTAGTTGGTGCTGCAGCACCGGGAGCTCGCGATGGCGCTGTACTACCTGAAAATGTAGTTGGTGCTGCGGCTCTGGGAGCTTGCGATGGCGCTATACTACCTGCAAATGGCATTGGCGCTTCAGCACCGGGGGCTCGTGATGGCGCTTTACTATCTGGAGTTGTCGTTGGCGCTCGTGATGGCGCTGTACTACCTGCAAATGTAGTTGGTGCTGCAGCACCGGGAGCTCGCGATGGCGCTGTACTACCTGAAAATGTAGTTGGTGCTGCGGCTCTGGGAGATTGCGATGGCGCTTTACTACCTGCAAATGGCATTGGCACTTCAGCACCGGGGGCTCGCGATGGCGCTTTACTATCTGGAGTTGTCGTTGGCGCTACAGCACCGGGAGCTCGTGATGGCGCTGTACTACCTGAAAATGTAGTTGGTGCTGCGGCTCTGGGAGATTGCGATGGCGCTTTACTACCTGCAAATGGCATTGGCACTTCAGCACCGGGGGCTCGCGATGGCGCTTTACTATCTGGAGTTGTCGTTGGCGCTACAGCACCGGGAGCTCGTGATGGCGCTGTACTACCTGAAAATGTAGTTGGTGCTGCGGCATGGGGAGCTTGCGATGGCGCTTTACTACCTGGAAATGGCATTAGCGCTGCTGCACCGGGAGCTCGCGATGGCGCTTTACTATCTGGAGTTGTCGTTGGCGCTTGTGATGGCGCTATACTACCTGAAAATGTAGTTGGTGCTGCGGCTCGGGGAGCTTGCAATGGTGCTTTACTACCTGGAAATGGCATTAGCGCTGCTGCACCGGGAGCTCGCGATGGCGCTTTACTATCTGGAGTTGTCGTTGGCGCTACAGCACCGGGAGCTCGTGATGGCGCTGTACTACCTGAAAATGTAGTTGGTGCTGCGGCATGGGGAGCTTGCGATGGCGCTTTACTACCTGGAAATGGCATTAGCGCTGCTGCACCGGGAGCTCGCGATGGCGCTTTACTATCTGGAGTTGTCGTTGGCGCTACAGCACCGGGAGCTCGTGATGGCGCTGTACTACCTGAAAATGTAGTTGGTGCTGCGGCATGGGGAGCTTGCGATGGCGCTTTACTACCTGGAAATGGCATTAGCGCTGCTGCACCGGGAGCTCGCGATGGCGCTTTACTATCTGGAGTTGTCGTTGGCGCTTGTGATGGCGCTATACTACCTGAAAATGTAGTTGGTGCTGCGGCTCGGGGAGCTTGCAATGGTGCTTTACTACCTGGAAATGGCATTAGCGCTGCTGCACCGGGAGCTCGCGATGGCGCTTTACTATCTGGAGTTGTCGTTGGCGCTACAGCACCGGGAGCTCGTGATGGCGCTGTACTACCTGAAAATGTAGTTGGTGCTGCGGCACGGGGAGCTTGCGATGGCACTTTACTACCTGCAAATGGCATTGGCGCTTCAGCACCGGGGGCTCGCAATGGCGCTTTACTGTCTGGAGTTGTCGTTGGCGCTACAGCACCGGGAGCTCGTGATGGCGCTGTACTACCTGAAAATGTAGTTGGTGCTGCGGCACGGGGAGCTTGCGATGGCACTTTACTACCCGCAAATGGCATTGGCGCTACAGCACCGGGAGCTCGTGATGGCGCTGTACTACCTGAAAATGTAGTTGGTGCTGCAGCATGGGGAGCTTGCGATGGTGCTTTACTACCTGGAAATGGCATTAACGCTGCTGCACCAGGAGCTCGCGATGGCGCTTTACTATCTGGAGTTGTCGTTGGCGCTACAGCACCGGGAGCTCGCGATGGCGTTGTACTACCTGAAAATGTAGTTGGTGCTGCAGCACGGGGAGCTTGCGATGGCGCTTTACTACCTGGAAATGGCATTAGCACTGCTGCATCAGGAGCTCGCGATGGCGCTTTACTACTTGGAGTTGTCGTTGACGCTGCAGCACCGGGAGCTCGCGATGGGGCTTTACTACCTGGAGTTGTTGGCGCTGCGGCAACTGGAGCTCGCGATGAGGCTTTAGTACCTGGAATTGTCGTTGGCCCTGCTGCAACGGGAGCTCGCGATGGCGCTTTACTACCTGGAACTATCCTTGGCGCTGCAGCAACGGGAGCTTGTGAAGGCGCTGCAGCAACGGGAGCTTGTGAAGGCGCTGCAGCAACGGGAGCTTGTGAAGGCGCTTTACTACCTGGAATTATCGTTGGCGCTGCGGCAACCGGAGCTCGTGATGAGGCTCTACTACCTGGAATTGTCGTTGGTGCTGCAGCACGGGGAGCTCGCGATGGGGCTTTACTACCTGGAGTTGTCGTTGGCGCTGCAGCAACGGGAGCTCGCGATGGGGCTTTACTACCTGGAGTTGTCGTTGGCGCTGCAGCAACGGGAGCTCGCGATGGGGCTTTACTGCCAGGAGTTGTCGTTGGCGCTGCAGCAACGGGAGCTCGCGATGGGGCTTTACTGCCAGGAGTTGTCGTTGGCGCTGCAGCAACGGGAGCTCGCGATGGGGCTTTACTGCCAGGAGTTGTCGTTGGCGCTGCAGCAACGGGAGCTCGCGATGGGGCTTTACTGCCAGGAGTTGTCGTTGGCGCTGCAGCAACGGGAGCTCGCGATGGGGCTTTACTGCCAGGAGTTGTCGTTGGCGCTGCAGCAACGGGAGCTCGCGATGGGGCTTTACTGCCAGGAGTTGTCGTTGGCGCTGCAGCAACGGGAGCTCTCGATGGCGTTTTACTGCCGGGAGTTGTCGTTGGCGCTGCGGCACCGGGAGCTCGTGAAGGTGCTTTACTACCTGTAATTGTCGTTGGTGCTGCGGCAACTGGAGCTCGCGATGGTGCTTTACTACCTGGAATTGTCGTTGGCGCTGCAGCACCAGGAGCTCGCAAAGGCGCTTTACTACCTGAAATGGTCATTGGCGCTGCGGCAACCGGAGCTCGCGGTGGCGCTTTAATACCTGGAGTTGTTGTCGCTCCAGCACCGGGAGCTCGCGAAGGTGCTTTACTACCTGGAATTGTCGTTGGTGCCGCAGCAACCGGAGCTCGCGATGGTGATTTACTACCTGGAACTGTCCTTGGCGCTTCAGCAACAGGAGCTCGCGATGGCGATTTACTACCTGGAACTGTCCTTGGCGCTTCAGCAACAGGAGCTCGCGATGGCACTTTACTACCTGGAACTGTCCTTGGCGCTGCAGCAACAGGAGCTCGCGATGGCGCTTTACCACCTAGAAACGTCGTTGGCGCTGGCGGTTTACTATACGAAACTGTAGCAGGGGCCATACCAGGGGGATGACGAACTGCAAGAAAAGAAAAAATAAAACCTCGATTCGAAGCAGACGAACAAATTTTCAAACAAGAATAAAATCAAACGCACAGCCGCAATCAGAAAGCGGAGTCGAAATTCCACAAGTCGCAGGAAGATCAATCGCTCTAGTAACATTCAATTGAATCCCCAAGCTCTCGCTCTGCTTCAACCCAACGCACATACATTTAGCATTCCATTTCATCACACTTTCCACATTCTTGCAGCAAACTTCCGAGGGCATCGTCATCGTGCTCCCGATCGTGATGTAATTCACGCACGGCAGTATCGCATACACCACCGCCGGGCAATCCACCGCACTCGGCCGAGGCGACAACGGCGAGGCAGCACTCGCAATTATATTTTCATTGCAAATCCATATCGCTGCAATGCAGGTCAAGAACAGAGCCAAACTCTGAATCATCGCCATTGCCATTGCCATTGCTTGAATGCGGTCCAATTAAGATCGTTGAGTTATCGTCGAAAACAAGCTCGGTGCTATTTAATGCAAGAAATTGGGATTGAAATGGCAGTTTTTTCGGAATCTGTGAAGAACACATTTAATTTTTTTAATTTCTTGTGTTTTTTGTGGTGTTCTGTGAAACATAAATTTCCCAATGTTGAATGAGTGGTTTTCGGGGAGATGGATCCTATATTATTGCAGCTACAGCGGGTCAACATCTTGACCATTTTCCCTTCTATAATTCAAATTCTATGTTTTTATTTTTCATTATTATTATATATATATTCTATAAATAATATTGCAAACCAATATATCCATAATTATTGTATTTTATTAACCGTTAGAGATGTACATTTAACTCGAGGTGGAAAACCCGCTTCGAATAGTGAGACAATGGAGAGAGATTTTTCCGAGATTTTTCCTCGTCATTAAACATTATATTATACTGAAATATTATTATAATTTTTTTTATAGAAATTATCTATCAAAAGTTTATTTGAAATTAATATTTAATATATATGAAAGAGAAATGTGAAATAATTATATTGAATAATAAATTATTATTTATTTTATCATGTTTATTTCAATGGGCTTACAGCCCAACTTCTGGTGGGCCTCATATATTTACATCAATATGTTCAATTTTTTATTTATTTATAAATTTTCATCCCAAGCTCTTGAGAAATTATTTTTAATTTCCGATAAGCAAAACACGATAATCTATAAACTTCATGTAATTGAGCCAACGAAAAGGAAAATGCACTTTATTGGTGTAGGTAGTAACTTTTAATTCTTTTATGTGTTTCTTAGTCATCATATTCTCAGAATCACTCTCATTTGGACGTGATATCGATTTATTCATATACCTCTCATTTACTCGAGTGTCACCATTGAAGTCATAAAGTCATATCTCAAACTTGACTTGAAGTAAAGAATAAAGGTGTTGAATCTCACGGAGTGAAAGTAGTGGGAAATGGACTCAGCCTATACAAACAAAGGGCTTGGACTCGAAAACCGGCCTTACTCAACAAGCACCTTTATTAGTCAGGCTATTTCATTCTACTCAGTGAAGATTCTACGATAGGTGAGGTCATCTTTCTCTCCAACCGTCATACGATATTGCTTAAAAAAATATGAGTGCCGAATTTGTGAAAATGACATCCACGTAAAAGGACTGGAACTATAATATGCTTTAAATATATATATTTTTTAATTTTTGTTCGTATAAATTAAAGTGGGCAACTTGGGCAACCAGCTTCTATTTTATAACTACATTGGCTCTAAATATTAGAAAACCATAGCCACACATTTATCATAAAGATTAATAAAAATGGAGTGGTTTTTACCTAAAAACATTGTTTTTTTAATAAAAATTTATTTATTTATTTATTATTATTACTTAAAAAAAACATCCAAATTGGCTAATAAAGTACCTTTTTTAAAAAACTGATCATAAATTAAACTTTCTAAAAAAAATGATTTTTTTTTAACAAATTCTTATTAATTTCCATCCGACCCATCTGAGCAACAGAGAGGTATCTGAATGAATCGATACTAGATTCGAATGAGAGCGATTACAAGAATAGGATAACTAAGAAATACTTAAAGGAAATAAAAGTTAGTATCTACACCAACAACGTGCACGTTCCTTCTCGGTAGCTAATCATAAGAACTTCATGGGTAAGCGTGTTTTGCTTGGATGAGATGTATTTGAGTAAGGACAAAACATATTAGAATGACTCGTGTTGGTCTATGGGAATAGTCTTCTATAAGAGTTCAAGCTTACCGCTACTAGTAGATATTGTCTTTTTTCGACTTTCCAGGCTTCCCTTTGAAGTTTTTAACATGCGTCTACTAGGTAAAGGTTTTCACACCCTTACAAAGAATGTTTCGTTCCCTTATCCAATAAAAACGAAGAATAGGTAACGTAACTATGTTGCATGTGAATATCGAAGTTATCGAGTGCTAAATCCAAATTTCCAATCTTAGGCATGGGTCGTTATAACAATTCACGATCGAAAGGATCTTCCCTAACTTCGGGAAGGTTGATGATTAATTGTAAAGAATTACATGTGTTGTTTACTAAGTTCTAGACCTTGATTTTGTGACTTTTTAATGTAACATTTTTATGGAGATTTCCAACATGGTACACACATGTACTTGTNCCTTGTCCCCCCCCCCCCCTTTTGTATAACTTTACATATATTTTTAAAAGGTTGCCTCTTCCTAGGTGACTAGGCAACCATATCGACGTTGTTTAAACACGGAAAGTTCGTATCTCTCGACCTATCATTAATATTACAATTCTTATAAGTCCAAAGTTCAATGTTTGAATCTCTTATAAAAATACGCCGATTGAGTGTTTAGAATCTCTAGCTTTTAGATCAGAGTATCTATGCTTATATTAATCAATATTTCAATTATAATCTCTATAATTATATCACCGTGCCTATGAAAAAAAAATAGATTCCTTATAAGTTAAAAGATTCACGTGAGCAATCTCATATTTATAATGACGTGTATTTAAAAAAAAAAAAATTGGGTGTTTGACAATCGAACATTGCTTGTGCGGAATCCAAGCTTGTTCGACCACACACCCCGCCTACACGTGCATGTTCAATCGTCTGCGACACAACCAACTTGCCTCTACACTAGACCAAGTCATTTGGCTCAACTTTCCCTTTGCTCGGGGCCAAAGTCTCTCAATGCAACGTCGCATATCAACTATAAACCTAATCAACCCAACTTAACTCTACAATTTGGATTGAGCTATGAACTTATTTGGATTAGATTACGTCTCATAAAACTACATTGGATTGAACCGAACAAATTTGAATTTATTGTTAAATTTTAAAAAATGCATTTTTGCTCGCCATACCATTATATATATATATATATATATATCTTTTGCGCCGCATTAGTCTTTTCAAACTACTATTCAAAACTCTTTTCAGCCCGAGCCTAAAGAAAATGGGAAGATCAATCATAGAACAAGGAGGAGTTTCACAAGAGAGAGTGGTTGTCAAAGACTCAAATGACTGAAGCGGACTTCCCAATCACTTATTAAATTCTGCCTTTCGGAAGAAAATCTTATGCGAGGACCCGATCTACTAAACTATCTGAAATGTTGGCAAACAGGGCCAACGTAGTTCTGATCATCATGACTTTTTTTTCCTTTGCCCGGCACTCAAAACTCAAGTGACCTTTCTTCTTGCCGGACCAACACTCTATCTATGTTATATATATATATATATATATATATATATTTTTTTTTTATTCAACTTCATAATTATTTTTTGACTTGAAAATATATATATTTTATTAATTTTTTAATATTAAATTATTATTAATATTTCAAAACTACTCTTTAAATAAAAATATATTAGAATATTTAATGGAAAACGAATATAGTAGTGACCTGATTGGGATGCTTTCCTCGATCTAGTTCAAAATAATCATTATAACAGGCGTGTTGTCTATGGCTGCATGCTCATGACAAGCCCAACCCTTTATGTCTTTTCATATTCTAGTGTTTTACTTTTGTATTTCTAGGAAGTATGACGTTTCAGAAATATCATGTCTAGGCCCGTCAGACATGAAATGCTTCAGAATGTATTATAGGGGATACGACTAGTTGTCAACTTCTCCCTACCAAAGGTTATATACTGTGAGCTGTTGTTATTTCTCTTGCTTGCCTATATAACGTCTCTCTCAAAAATCTCTATTTCGAAAATCTTTCTCTGCCCTCGTTTTCTAAAACCTTCTCTTAAAACTGAGGCCAGAGGCTCGAGCATACGTTGCTTGGCTGTAGGCGACGCAAGAACGAATTGGCTTAGCTCACTTGTCATTGGAAAGTGAGTGCCACACAATCGCAAGTCTACTAGGCCACTATTAGTAGATATTGTCCACTTTAACCCATTATATATCGGTGCCAGACTCACGGTTTTAAACCATGTCTGTTAGAGATAGATTTTGACACCCTTACATTCTAATTTTGAACATTATATACATTTTATATATATATATAAAAAAGTAATATTATAGAATTTAAAATAATAAAAATATTTTCATATTTTATAATTTAGTTTTATTTATTTATTTATTATTATTATTATTATTATTTTGTACACTTAACTAACATTAAAGTCTTTGATCAAGTGGAACCACTTAAATTGAAATTTTCATATTTTTAATATTATTTCTTCAAATTTTAATTTTTTTTAACATCAATTTCAAGTTCCAACAACTATACATTAATTTGAAAAAAACATTTCATATATCAAATCATGTTGACCATTTTAATTAATTTTGCTCCACCATTTAAAATAACATGACTTTATTATCGATAACTAATTAATCATTTAAATTAATTTAATTCTCAAATAATATCATATTTAATTTCCAATAATAGATTATTACAATATTTCCACGTATGAATTAAAGTCCTCGACCCTAAAAAGTCGATTTTGTCCCCAAACAAAGAAGAAAAAGACGATTTTGTCCCATCCAATTATCTTGATCAATTCAATTACACAATTATTTCTAAAAATTTTAAAAAATCAATTGATTTGATTTTTGGTCGGTTTAATCGATTTAACTTATTTGTTTTTGGACCATCACTTCAATTATTGCCAAAATTGATTATTGTGTCCTTTTTTTTTTTAACAAATAATAATAAAAATAAATAAAATATTAAACAGAAAAACATTAATTTAAATTAGAGGGTAATATTCACATTCACATACAGCAGCTCCAAAATTTGTTACCCCATTTAAGTACGCAGAAACATCTTTATATATATATATATATATTATATTTATATGCGTTGATAGAAGGCTGGAGCGGTGGCGGCTGCTTTAAATCTGAAGTAATCTATGGCGGCTACACGGCGGCGACAGTCTCGCCATTAATTGCAGAGACTTTTCCTACGGCGGTCGGTCCTGACGGTCCTTTCTTCGAATACTTTTCCTTCGCCTCATCCTGATTCATCTGCTGCTGCCGGCACTCTGCACTACAAAAAGCGCTCTCGCCCCTGTTTCCACACCGCCGCACCGAAAATCGCATCAATTTCACTCAACAATTCCATCACTTACACCGATTTACAAGATTGATTTACAAGATTCAAGGAGAAATTTCGATCAATTTCGATCAATTTCGATCAATTTCTTGTTAAAATTTTACTGTGCCCTAGAACAGCCATTTAATCGATAGTTGTTTTTACTTACTTGTACATGTATATGTCACGGCCGGAAACGAGGCGGCGACGACAGAGGCAACAAGCACGGAGATGCTGAGACGACCATGGAAACTCATCGGAATGTCTCCGATTGTTTCTCGGCGAGAGCATGGAGAGAAGACGGTGATCGTAGGCGGTGTTAGGGCTTTCGATTGGTGGAGGTTCTGCGACGTCGAAGAGGATCTCCTTCTCGCTGGAGGATCTCTTGATTGGGAGCCTCTTTGGCGGCGGCGGCATAGTGGTTCTCCGGCGACGTTAGAGAGAGAAAGTGGGTTAAGAGAGAGAGAGAACGGGAAACTGAGAAGCGGAGGAGAAGGAGGAGAAGTGGATAAAAAGAGAACCAGCGAGTGAGGAGTGAATCTGGACCGTACGATATGGCTGACAGTGACGACCAGTTCTAAATATTTGGAAATACACGTCAGCTCCTTCATTATTTTCTTTCTTTCCCATTTTCTAAAAAAAAAAAAAAAAATGTTCGAAGACTTTTTTTAATTTTATATATATATAATGTATTTAACCAATTGAAAGCATCTTTAGTGTTTAAAATTATTATTATTATTTTATTAAAAAAAATCTATATATATTATGTCTTAAAAATTCTTTTTTATTAGAAAATTCGTGCGATAATTATTTAATTTTTGTAATTAATTTTACCTATATTTTAAAAAATAAAAAATAAAATAAAATGTTGAAAAATAATAATAATATTAAAAAAAAGAAAAGAATTAAAATGTTGCAAGTGGCTAAAAAAGCGTTTTTTAATTAATTATTTTTGGGGCCCACTTATTTTTGATTTGGTCATCCATCCAAGAGTATGGAGAGAGAAGTTTTGGATGCTTATATCCACTTTCCGGTGTGCAACGCCAGCGGTCACTTTTAATGGATCTGATTGGTCCACGTGGATGTCGAGTACATGTCATCTCACACAATAGGCAGAACCGCATCGAATTTTCCTAAAATATCATAATAATTGTTTACTTTTTCGAATAAAACATATTCTTTAAGTACAAATATAGCATAAATAACCCATTTTCCATTGCATGCTTCAATTAATATTGGGTTTAATAATAATTTAATGCCGCATTTTCTGTTATATATATAATAAAATTTAGTAAAAATGATAAAAAAAAAATATATATTTATGTAAAATTAAGAGACTAAAATATAATAATTAAAAGAAAATAAATATTGAAATTCATATAAGAATGGAATATATGATAATTAAAATGACTTTAGTGTTTAAAAAGATTTTAAAAGTCATTAATATCTTATTAATCTCGTGATTGATTTAATTAATTTTTAATTAAAAAAATCATGAAATTAATTATTCATTATTTTATTTAATGTATTTTTCTTCAATAATGGGTTTTAAATGGTAAATAACTATTTAAAAAAAAATATTTGAAGAATTTTCAAATATTGAAAAAAAAAATACATTTTCTATTTTATTTATTTTCTATTTGGTTCATTTCAATTAGTTCCTACAATTTCATCAAAAGCATGAAACCATATATCGCTAGGTCCAAGATATTTTCACTATTGGGCTGGGCTTCAAACCTGGGCCCATTTTCTTATTTTGGGCCGGGAGTGGATTGTGCCAGCCCAGCCCAGTTAATCATAATTTCGAGGACGTTAATTAATCGGAATTTAATTATGATCATGGCGAGGAGGTGCCTCCGTCGTCTTCTTGCTAAGAAGTTTGTGCTCTCAGAGATTTTTGAGCTCAAAGATCTTCGACGACTAGTGAAGGATCGGGAATTTGCACAGGAATTTAGACGTCCGGTGGGGAATGGAGAACGCCGACGTATTTTTAGGTCTGCATGACTTTCTTGAGCGTATGCGTCAACCATCAGCCTCAGATTTCGTCAAATCCATTAAAAGGTAAATTCGTTTTCCATTCGAACGATATGTGCGAACTATAGGATATTTGTTGACTTCAATTAGTGTTCACGTGATCTTTCCTTCAAATTTAATCTGATCTCTTTACACTTCAATTACAATGCTTGCTCATTGTTCCTTTTCTCGCTCTTTCTTCTGGACCTTGAATTTCTTGCTATCTAAATCGGCTGTTTGTTTGTTTAATTATAATTCAAATTGATGAATTTTTGGAGGAAATGTTCGTGGTCATCATTGGAAGAAGTAAAGATGGACCTATGAATTAGCATAGTTGTGCAAGCTGAACTCAGTGCCTACTGTGATTTTTAGGTTGATAATGTTATTGATACATATGAGATAAGTGACAGTTACTTAACTTGATTGAGTTATCGCTAGAGATGAGCGTCGTCATTTGGGCTTTTGGTTATAGTTGCCCTCCGTTTTGTAGATTCAAATGCCTGCCCATGAAAGCCAAAACCAACCGATTCATTTTCTTCTAGAAGGAGAAACCACTTTCATAAATGGAATCTCAGAGGGAATAGCATTTATTGGCCTTTAAATGAAAAGAACATATAGTTAGTACCTACTGACAGAGTTTCGTTATGGTGTTATGTGCAAGCTGAACTCAGCGCTTGTACAAATGTAGCTTCGAGATATGGACATAATAGTACAAGCATTGGATATAGCCAAATGGTTTTGTAACTGAATACCCTTTTATATATCACCTGCATGACATACTTTAATACCTGAAGTGACTACCTAATACCGAGGAGTTTGGATATTTTCAATCTTAAACTTTGTAAACATTCCTGCAGAAGATTTTTACACCTGTTATATACACACAAGCGTGGATGTGCATATCTCTATGTGTATGCTTCAGTCTGTCAAGTTCCAGATCGATATTCATTTTGTAGCCTTATACTGTAAGAGTCTTGCAGTGATTACTCACGTTGATTGTTTAACTTCTGGAGATAACTTTCTGTCAGGTGTATCGTTTTCTTAATCAGAGGACAAGGATCTTGGCTGTTGATTTTGAACAGTAATTAGCATATTCATAAAGTTTTTGACTAAACTCTTTATACTGGCAGCTTTATTGTGTCATTTTCGAATAATGCTCCTGACCCTGAAAGGGATAGTGCCTCTGTACAAGAATTCTTTGCCAAAATGGAGGGAGCTTTCAGAGCTCATCCACTTTGGTCTGGTTGCTCAGAAGAAGAGCTGGAAAGTGCTGGTGAGGTAAGTTTACTACTATTGGAGACTAAATATTTATAATTAATAATGATTTGTTTTTCACCCCAACGTTGAGGATGAGGTGAATTATTAATCAATCGGTAACATATCTGGACAAAGAGGGTTTAGTTTTAAAATAATATATTTACGTACAATCCATTTGATTGTTGAATATAGAAGCAATCTGAGTAAGACACATAATGATCCCATCCTTACATAGTTAACTAATGAAGAAATTATGTTATAAACAAGCCAATATCTTTGGGAATACTCTGCAAATAAATAGTCTTCTCAGATGGATCCTACAATGCACACACTTTACTCCCCAAGTATGTGCTGCTTAAGTGATATTTATTTATTCACAACATTTGTTCTCTCTTCTAATGCATGACCGTCTACGAAATGCAGGGATTGGAGAAGTATGTCATGACCAAGTTATATTCTCGTGTATATGCTTCGCTTGCAGATGATGTAAAAATTGACGAACAACTTTCTGATAAGATGGCATTGATTCAACAGTTCATTCGGCCAGAAAATCTGGATATCAAACCAAATTTCCAGAACGAGTCATCATGGTTGGTGAGTAAAGGTCGAAGTCAAGAGATCTTCATATAATTTTTGCATCAATCATCTCCTCTCTCATAAAATTTACATCCTCATGATTATTTGTTTGTGCATAAAAAATCATACTTTGAAGTTAGTTGTTTCATTACATTTTTTTACCATTTTTTAGAATTGTTCATAAGTTCAAACCAGGAATCTAATTGACACTTTATCCAGTGATAGCTTATCATT
Source organism: Cucurbita pepo subsp. pepo (assembly GCF_002806865.2). NCBI lineage: Eukaryota > Viridiplantae > Streptophyta > Magnoliopsida > Cucurbitales > Cucurbitaceae > Cucurbita > Cucurbita pepo. Next base: position 17,153,856 of record NC_036638.1, read on the forward strand.
TACGAAACATTTCCATGATAGATCTTTCCTAGTTAGAAATTCAAGTATACGTTAAAACTATGTATCTCAAACTATATAGCCTTGTTGTTTTACTATTCTTGGGCAATGCCGAAGTGTAGATGGAATTGCTGGAGAACCTATTCTCAGATGAGCTGATACCTATTGGAATAAGTTGAGGAGGACATAAGAGAAACGTTAAATTGTATTGTATATTTATTTTCAATGATTACGAAATCCCCTTGGTTCTGTAATGCATGACGGGCTTGGTCAAAACCTGTTATGAAAGCCCCCTAGGTTCCTGGACAATTCTCGAGTTAAGTTTTTGATTTCCATGGGGAAGTTGTGGGAGAAAGAATGAAATACATAATTTTCTAAGGCATTCTTGTTAAGGCGATATGATTAAAGTTTCTTCCACATAGGCTTGCTCTTACTCTTCGTTACTTCAAAGTTTGTTTTCAGCATGTCATGTCTTTTTTAGCTGAAACTTTCTGTTGAACTAGGTCATGCATTGCGATCATTATGTGGAATTTTCCACCATATGAATCTTTGTTGGTCATTAATACTAGTTTCACCTACATGTTTACATTTTTATTGGCAGCTTGCTCAGAAGGAACTCTTGAAGATTAACATGTACAAAGCTCCAAGAGACAAGCTTGTGTGTCTCCTTGGCTGTTGTAAGGTCATCAGTAACCTGCTACTTAATGCTTCTATTGCTTCAAATGAGAATCCTCCAGGGGCTGATGAGTTCCTTCCCGTCCTTATTTATGTTATCATAAAGGTGATGTATAATATGAATAGTTAAAGTTGGTTTGCCCATATCTATTACTTATGAAGAAACTCTTTCATGCTAGAGCTTATATTCTTACATAGCGTTTGAAAATTTGTTGTTTCCTTAAAGAAACGTCACCAACAAACTCTCATCATCTCTGTTTGGCATTAAACTGAAAAGTTGGTGGTAAACACCATACAAATTTTATTGTTTCACCTTTTAGGATATAGTTATCGTAGTACTATAGAAATTTCTGACATCATGCTCATAAATGTGTTTTTCATGCACAATCTCTTGTAGGCAAACCCTCCACAACTGCACTCAAATTTATTATATATACAACGGTACAGGGGACAATCCCGATTAACTGGAGAAGCAGCATATTTTTTCACAAACATACTCTCAGCCGAGTCCTTTATCTCAAACATTGACGCAAATGCCCTCTCAATGGAAGAAACCGAGTTTGAAAAAAACATGGAATCTGCTCGAGCACTGCTATCTGGGCTATCCACTGATGTTGAATCTTCTTCTAATAAAAGTAACTTGGATGAACGAGTTGCCCGTAATTCAGAACTTGTTGAAACCAGTTCTCAAGCTTCAAATTCTGGTACAGAACCTGCAGTTAGACCCAACTCCCCAGAATCAAAGTCAAGCACTGAGGGACCACATGTCAAATACCAGTCAACAGTGATGGAAGTTTCAACGCTCTCAGATTTGGAGAACAAGGGTGCAGCTATGCTTTTAAATGATCACACAAGGAAGCAAGCCTTCCGAGATTATCCATATTTGTTTGCCCAAGTTGGGGATCTTACATTTAATGACGTAGAAGAGCTACTCAATCAATACCAACATCTAGTTTTCAAGTATGTTTCCCTTTCTAAAGGACTGAGTCTCAGATCTTCATCCCCATCTTCGTCAAATTCTGAAATGCATTCCCACCACAATCCTGAATCTTTCAAAGAACCTGAAGATGTTAGAGACGTAACATCAAATGATGAGTCTGCTGGAGAGACACATACTATGATTGATGGCCCAGATGGAACCTCACCGTTTGGAGAAGAAAACGTTGGATCAGGGTTAATGCAAGACAAGGTAGTACTACCTCAGCATGAAGGAAACGACACGACATCCCTATCCTAGCACTGTCAACAACTTTTGTGGGGACCAATCGTCAAATGTTTTCAGTCTGGTTATCTTGATTTATTCCTCAAATTTCTGTCCATCTGCAATGAGCAATTGTCATGTTTAGGATCTGATCTCAGGCCGATGATGGGCATGGCAATGAAGAACAACAATGGAGATTTAGCCTTGATTTTGGATCTGGAAAGGTGACAGGAAATGAAATCCCCCAAGAAACAAACTAATGGCTGCCGGAGTGACAAATTTTCTTCCAAGCTTGCATCCACAAGTATGTTTCTCTACTTTTCCTCCATTTGTAACATTGTAGCACTTTCATTCAGGAGCATATTGATGAATTATAAGGCTAAACTTTATATCAATATACGTTGAGAATCTACAATTCTTATGCAATTGGACATTTTTTGGACATAATGCTAGACAGATCTCTGATTCTCATGCGTGGATATAACTTTCACTCAATAATAGAGGAATTGACAGCTGAGTAGAACTTGGAGACACGAGACGGAGCATGAGTATAGAGGTTAGTCTCATGGTAGTGATATTTTAGAAATAGCTTTTGCTAATTAGTAAGGTGTAGAAATTCTATTTGATTTGATACACGAAAATTATTATAAATAGATGGCGGATTCCTAGTCAGAGCCTTTGTTACATTTGATGGTGACCTCTGTTTTATATTCAAACTTGGTATGATAGAAAGGTCAGTAATTAGTGCTCACACCTAACACGTAATCAACAAACATGATCGATGTGTGTGTTTCATTACATTTGATTATTATTATATTTATGTATGGAAGTAAAACCACCGATACTTTATTTGATAATAGTCATTAACAGCATGCTTAATTTATGGATGGTTTTAAATAGTTTAGAATTATGTAGTCGAGCTATTTTGACCAGTAGTTTTACTTACCTTAAAGGCTTTAACTACAAGTTTGTTCATTCAAGCTATCCCATTAATTTATACTCTATGAACCTAAGTTACCCGAATTTAGGCTACATGAATGTAAGTTTCTACAACTTGTTCTTCAGTATAGCCAAAACCCGTTTAAGTCTAGGCTATATAAACTCGTTAGAATTGTGGGGCAAAAGTGCCTTTAGTTTTTTGTTCTTTTTGTCCTTAAAAAAATAGATTTGTTGATCAATCTTTCCTCATCGTGTAACCACTGTAGGTTGATTTAGTAGTCGAAGAGAGTCATGTAAGTAATAAAGGATTCAAAGCGAATGAGTTTAAGTCTTGGTCGTTACCTATTTGGAATTTATATGTTATGATTTATCTTGGTGAACAAATATAGTAGGACTAGATAGTTATCCAGTGAGAATAATCGAGAATTTGTTAATTAGATAGGTTACATTAGTTAGGTTCTTAGTCATTTCAAAAGTGAAGAAGAAAGTAGCATAGAGGATCAAACAAAAGCAGCCAACTCTATCTTGGTGCTTTACAACTACTGCTATTTAATGCCCATAACACATGCACGTTTGGGAAGCTTGTCGATTAGTATTATTATTATTATTATCACTTTTGAAAGTTTTATGACATTTTAAAATCTCTGTTGGGACCAAAAGGCATTAATAATTGAAATGCACAAAATGGCTGCTAGCTTTGCTTGATTGGTCAATCTTCACACATGTGCCTTCCTACTTTCTGTTGCCTTTCTCCAAATAATAAACCTCCTTTTGCCTCTCATCCTCTACTGTTTTGGGGGTTTTCTACAAATAAAATATTATTCTCACTTTAATTCATCAAATATTACGTCTTTTTTTCTTCCTTTTCTAGAGAATAGTATATTACCTCGACTCCCCAACTAACTGTAACGTTATTCGTCAGGGATCAAATATAGTTCAAGATTTTGTCGATATTTTTTGTACTAAATTAGTATATGTATCTTATTAGTATAATCCTGAAGTTTCAAGTTTCTAACAAATAGGCTCTTAAACTTTAAACAATATCTAGTAGATCTTAGAACGTTTAATTTCGTGTTTTGAAAAATATATAATAAGTCCCTTTACTTTTGATTTTATCTTTCATAAGCAATCGAGTTTTCAATTTTTTGTGTCTGATAAGTTATTGACCTTTCTACGTTTGATAAAGTTTACAAACCAATTAGACACAAAACCAAAACAAAATTTAATTTTATCTCTAGTATTTTGTTAATTTAATAAAAATTTCATATAGTTTAGAAATTTATTATATATTTTTTAAATTTTAGAAATCTATTAGAAACTATTAACATTTTTATTTATTTATTTGAAGTAAATATAAAATGAGATCCATATTTAATAGGAAAAAATTAGAATAAAATGAGGTTCACATGTGTGCACCAACTAATTGACCATGATATGGTATCTGATTTTGGTTTTAAAAAAACAATAATTCAAACTATGCATTCAAGAATTAATAATTTTGTTGTTGATATCCTTAAAAAGTAATAATATAAAAAATATATATATTTTTAAAAATTAAAATAATTTCTCCATATTGAATTGTTTGTAGTTTAAGAAATATTTTAAAAAATCAAATGTAGTTTGAAGAATCTTAAAAAAATAAAAATAAAAATAATAAAAATAATAAAAAAAAAATCGGATAAATAATTTTTTATAAAAAAAATTAAAAAAAGGCACATGATGAGTTTGGGATACCAAATGCGACTTTAGCGTGCTTCCCACGTGCCCACATGCTTCCTTTTCTCAAGTTCATTCATCAGGTGGTTCTTTTTCACTAGCACGTGACTTACATATGCTCTACCTTCTGACGTGGCAAGTCCCTCTACCGTCCATCCATGGTCGATCTAAACCATCCACGTGTTTCGATCTAAACCATTCACAATTTGATAGTTTGATCGGTGATTTGAAATGAGATACGTAATTTATAAGAGTTATATTTTATTTTAACCCTTTCTCGTTCTTGTTATTAAATCTTCATAGTACTTATAAAAACAATCTAAATGAAAATACGATATTTTTAAATATCCAGTTAAATCTACGTGAATGTAATACTTCTTTTACGAGAACAATTAAAACATAAGAACGTAAATACACGTCTCGAAAGATTTCAACAAATTTCTAACTCGATATAAAACACATGAAACTATAACAGCCCAAACTCATCGTAATAGATACTGTCTTTTTGGGTTTTCCCTAAAAATTTTAAAACGCGTTTGCTCGGGAGAGATTTCCACACGCTTATAAAAAAATGTTTCGGTCTTCTCTCCAATCGACGTAGAATCTCACAATTAATCTATTTTAGAACGAAGAACGGAGTGAAAGGCACATGATTTTACCAAAAGCAATTGGTATAGCGTGAGAAGTTGGCATGAACTAAAATAACTCAAAGAGAGAGAGAAATAAAGGACCACTCATTATTAAAGATTCTTCATTCACTTTACTCCAACTTAACCAAATTTCCACACACCACCAATCCAAATCCATCTTTACCTCATAATCTTTGACCCTCGGTCTCTTCGGTCGCTATCATTTCAATGAGTAAACGAAACAAGACGAAACCTTTCATCGTCATGTTAATCTTTCAATACGTTAGAAAATTGATAATAATTTTTTATCTTGACGACTAATACCCAAGTAAATTAATGAGACAAGGTAACATACCCATCAGTCTTTTAGTTGTCGAGGATATCAAAATTCAATATCCTCGAATTTAGACTTTTCTAGTATCGAGAAAGTTAGTACAACCCTGTTCCACAATCTGGTTACGTTGAGTCTCAAGATGCCGAGATATTGACTTTTACCCATAGTAGACTATTAAGGATAGCGTAGGAACACATACCCTATATCGTAGTTTAGAGTTAAGGGTATGAGCTAATAGGTTTCACCGTGATATATTTAGATTAGTTGATGTTTAGGATTAACCACGATAAACGGTAATAAAATGTGACGATGTGGACATTTTGATCCCTATTGCCCTGAAACTTGATATTAATTTCAGAGCCAAACATTAACGTGTGGAGTATTTATTAACATCCCAAAAGAGCAACAAACCGGCAAGAGCCAAGACTCGATCAACGTTGTTCATATTTGACGAACTTCCATGGATTTTTAGTTCAATTTGATGACACTGCCAAGATTTTGGTTCCCATTTGGCCTTCTTTGTTAACTTCCCAATAAACCCCTCTCTCTCTCTCTCCTCCTCCTCCTCCTCCTCTCTCTCTCTCTCCTCCTCTGTACAAAGCAGCTGAAACAGAGGAGGAGCTCTTGGAAGCCATTGCTGGTTTGCATAAAGCTCCAAGCTCTGTCTTCTTCTCTTTTAGTCCGTTCTTGAAGAAAGGGAAGAAATTTGAGATGGGTGACAGATACAATCGGTTTAATCCATCAAATATTCGCCAGAAAAACATGTTCTTGCCGATGCTCTGTTCTAAGCCGGCGACCAAAGACTGCCGGCCGCCGAGATGCGACCGGGACCGTTCGGAGTCATTTTCCGGCGACCCTTTGTCGCCGAGAATCGGATGTATGGGTCAAGTGAAGCGGAATAACAGAGTTGCTGGTCTTCCGATTTCCCATAGGATTTTGATTACGACCAAAAATGAGAACAGTCCCACCGTTGGTTACTTAAAGTTGAAGAAATTTTTCTCCAGCAAAAATCTCTTGGCTTCCCCCTCCCCCTCTGGCACCGGCACCACCAGGTCCACCGCCGTCACCGCCGCCGCTGCATCGGTATCTACAGCGGGTGTCAACGGTTGTAGGAGCAGAAGAAGACCCACCCCAGATTTTGCAAGTAAGAAGAAGGGTGTTTGTGAAAATGGGAATTGTGAATCATTAAGTGTTGTGGATTTGGATCCGCCGTTGCCGGTGGTCCGGCGAGTGCAGAAGGGCGGAGAAGAAAGAGGGGAAATGGAGAATCTTTGGAAGAGGAGGTCAGGTGGAATTGTATTACAGAGCTTGCAGATTCAGCAAACTCATGTTCGGAAGCATCGGCTTCAGATTACGACTGTTTGATGAAATGGTTAATCTTAGATTCATTGGAGAGGTCTGTAAATATTCTGTTTTTGTTTCTAGTTTTTGGTTGTGTTTCAATCATAAGTGATGAAGACGATGTGATTGTTACTCAAATCCTCATAATTCAAGTTTCAAATTTGAGTGAAGTATTCATTCTAAATCACTTGTTTAGTTGTTTATATTATCCCCTGCTGCAAGTTCTAGCACCTGAAACAACATATTTGCAACAGATCTGAAGAAAATGAAGACACTTTCTTAATGAAACCGTGGACAAAATTTCACGATGGTACATCTTCAACCGTGACGTCCTATGTCTTGGGACACATCGGTTATCTTGGTTTGCTTAGACACCTGTTGAAAACTTATCCCTCTATCGATCATTTTAACGGGACATCCCAAACATCCAAGTTAATTTGGATGTTCGACCACACACATTGTTCGCGCATGCATGTTCAATCGTTGTGACACAACAATATCGCCTCTCATTGTCATTTCGGTCCACAAGAGCATGACCCATGCATTGTGATCTCATCCCATGTCTCGAGACACATCAACCATCTTGGCTTGCTTGAACACATTCGTTGGAAACTGACCCTTATGTCGATCAACTTAACGAGACATCCCGAACATTCAAGTCAATTTGGCAAAACATTCAAAATTTTACAATTCGCAAAACATTCAAGTCTATTGGATAGCTGCAGTCTCCTTAGTCTAAGTACATCGCTAACATATATTGTCTTTTTTGGACTTTCCCCTCAAGGTTTTACGATGTGTCTGCTAGAAAGAGGGTTCTACACCCTAATAAGCAATGTCTCGTTCCCCTTTCCAACTGATGTAGGATCTCACAATCTACCCCTCTTGAGAGCCCAACGTTTTCGCCATATATTGTATTTCTTCTGGGCTTTCCCTCAAAGTTTTAAAACGCATCTGTTAGGGAGAAGTTTCCACAGCCTTATAAGTAATGTTTCATTCTCCTCTCCAACCGATATGAAATCTCCAACAGATGAGAAATCTCCTACCTCTTTTCTACAATTAAATAAATATGTTGTAGCCGGTCAAGTCAAGAATGATCTCTTAATAACCAAACCAAACATCACCTGAATCAAACGTTAAGGGATACACACAAGTAAAACAAACCAAAATGTCGAAGAAATAGCAACTGGTGATGTACAAGAGCTAGGTTTCTACCATTTCTAGTTTCAAGGTGTACAGTATTTGATTGTCCAGGCATACATTCAGCAGATAGAAATGGAAAAGCTAATACTTTATACTAACACTTCTACACAATTATTGTACATCCAGAGTTGGAATAGATACCATCAGACTTGATAATGAGTTTGGAAAGCTTCAACCTTGTTCTCTGTATGGAGTCCAGATCAATTTGCTAACATCGACCTCTAGGCCCCCACGACCAGCAGCTTTAAGATGACGATCCAGCACCTTGGGGTCGGCACATATAACATGCTGCCCTTTCCTGTATTGAATCAACTCCAGGCTCTGAAGTGTGTTCAAAATATCTTCGGCTTTGATGGCTGTCATGTCGCTTAGCTCCTGCCATAAAGGGATGACCAATGTGCCAAGCATTATCAGATACAAAATCTTATGGCTCTAGGAGTTGTTCCAAGAGCAATTAACATATTTTTAGGAACAAAGTAACTAAAGTCAAATGTTTTAAAATTTGTCGAATACTTAGTCGAGTCAATACTGGACAGCAAACACTGAATTTCAATAAGAGGCAAAAATGCACACCTTGATAGAGATATTCCCCTTGTGTTTTTTCAAGATGTCTAAAAGTACCCTGGTCCAGTATCCTCTGTAGCTCACCAACCCAAGGTCAGAAAGAGGTCTTTCAGGAGTGCCAACTTTACCTTCCTTCTTGGAGAGTTCATAAGCTGATCTCTCAGGTTCATAGAAGATTAAAACACTCCGTTAAAACATGGTGACGGTGACCCAAAAAAAGAGGCGGATGCCCGAAAATAACAAACCGAACTTGAGAAAACCACGCAGGCAAGAAACTACTAGTGATATACTTTTCAATGCTAGAGAACAAAGCTAATCAAGGTCGCTAGTTGCAGACACAATAAGCCAAAAAAATAGAGCCAGTTTAAGGCATGTGGTGAACTTACAAAAAGCCATTAAGAACTTCCCATAGCCCTTCCTTTGATAAGGAGGAAGGGTGAGAATGCATGCCAAATTATAGGATTCCTCTGAATGCTTTTCCTGCACGCCGACACATAATATAGTCATAATAATGTTATCAGCTTATAAGTTCTAAAGCAATTTATCGTGAATTCATCTTACATTTCATTATCCACATGATATGAGTTTCGTTATTTCTATACCAATCACTACTAGCACTAACATCCCACTAACCCACCAAAGATAAAAGAAACAACGGAAGTATGGATCAGAGAGTATATCATGTATAAAAAACCCTTGTATATTGATTAGTACTTTTTTTTTCTTTTTTTTTTTTTTCTGAAGAATTGAACAGTAGATAAATTAAATTTCAAGTTATATCTTGTATCCATTTTTCCCTTTAGAAAAAGGTATGATCGGGGTACCCTCCTAAATAATGTTCAACCCTGCAAACTCCACTAATTTGAAAAAAGGACAGGACAACCTCTCTCTTTGATGCTTATACCTTGAAGGAGAAGGACAGTAAAACTTGCTTTTGGACAGATATAAAATGGTCTTCAATGAACTGATAAGCTCAAAATTCCCCGTTAGCCAAACAGATCCTGATTGCTGAGGAGTGGACCTAGATTTTGAAACTAGAGAGTGGATTTCTGTACTTGGCAACAATTTCCCGGGGACAGTGAGTTTACATTTTTCAGCTCTCTAATTTGCAACAGTGCTTTTCCCATAATATCCAGGACTACTTGATTCAAGCTATCTCAGGGCAGCTTTCAGCACAAAACTAAAATCTACGAAATTACTCAAGGACAGCTATTTTGTATGGTCTATACTGTTTGAGCAAATATTTTGGCGCATCGTACAATTTTTCTCGCTCATAAATGGATCTCCTTACCCAAACCTTGTCATTATTATACCCCCTTTAAATTCAAACCTATTTGAGAGTTTCATGTCTTGACACGTCCTTTATAGGTAAGATGAGGTTTTCTCCTCTCTCCTCATCACCCTAAAGAAAATAAAATTACAGTAGTAACAAAGAAAACACCACTCTATTTCGTCATTCTTCAGAATCATACCACTTTAATTTGAATAGCAGTTATGACGAACCAAAAATTACCTTTGAAAAATATCCAACCATGTGACACCCTCGATCATCACACTCACACAGGATATAAAATAGAAAAAGGTCCACATCATAATATAGAGTCTTGTGGTCAAGAAATAACTTCGCTAAATAACAGAGGTTCTGCCCATAGACCTTGTTCTTTTTTCCGTCAACCTGTTTCAGCAAAAAATTAGCAGAAAAAGTCATATGAGGAATTATCAATCTGCAATAATAAGAACATTATCCTATAGCTTCAAGTGCCTTATTTTTTATTGTTTATGACAGGTTAAAACAGTTTTGCTAAATGCGAGTACAGGAGATGTCAAGGGTTGCATGAACTGTTTAAAAAATAGTCGATATTCCAACACTGAGGCATTGACAAGCAAACAGAAAATAAACCAGAAAATCATAATGGCATTACTTCTACAATCCAAAAGAAAAAAAAATAAAAAGTACTTTAATGATAAACTAGTTAAAGAAACCAAAAGATTGCAAACCTAGTCAAGACCAAAAAAACAAGAATGGCACTACTTTTAGTCCAAAAGTGAAAAGAAAAAGGTATTTAGATGATGAACGAGATAATAAAACAATGAGATTCACAGCTGCAAACAAGCCAAAAGATTGAAAACCTAATTAAGACCATACCTCAAACATTGACAAAGTACCACTTCGATATATTTCATCACCAGGTGGATGCTTGAGATCACACTTCCTCTACATGGACAAAGCACGAGTTTAAGATGGTTTGTTAGTATTATGCACATACAAAAAGGCTAATGATAATGAATCATGCAAAACCAACCATCAATTCTATTTGGTGTTCCTGAAGGGATCATAAGAAAATACATCATATTTCCTATCAGAAGATCATATTATAATTGTTAGATGTTCTCAAAGGGACAAACTTATCGTATTTGTCTATACTATAAATATAGAAAACACGGTGCTTTTGACAATGAAATAAAAATGTCAATTTGTGTTACAAGTTTACAATTATATAAAATGATAGCTGAGTCTACACACACACATACATGTATGGGTGGCTTAACATGAAAGAAAGGTGCGTAATCAAGCTGCTGCACATCAACAATCAATCTCTCATAATTAATGCTCACTCTCTAACTGGGGACAGGTAAAAAATCATTTGCCAAGATGTTTCAAGCACAGACAACATTTACTATGTTAAAACACGAAGCAGCAGCCAACAGTAGTAAATGTTCAATAACTCTTATAACTCAACTATTTCAATAAGGCATATCTGAGCATATAATTTCGTCCAGCCAGTTAGACATTAAGAAAAATGGTCTGACACATGAAAATAATGCACCTTGCACACTATTTCACAAAAATTAAAAAGAAAAATCGTATGCCCAAGACAATATCAGCAATCAGCAACCGAAGGGTTTCATTGTCGACAACAAAAGTTCAAAATTCCATTTACAGACATCCCGACTTAATCATTCATAACTACCACAAGAAAGAATTTGGAGAACCTCTCACCATATGTCTCTGGAGCTGTTCTTTGCGCTTCATGAAATTGAGACAAAACTCACAAAAATAGAGCTTCGTAGTGTCATTGTATTCTGGTGGAAAGGGGGAGAAATACCATGTCTCAATCTCATATCTTCCAAGTTCAATTGTTGCAATATTCTTAACTTTTGTAAATTCTTCATGCTCCCTCAAGCTAGCAGCATCAAGTTCCTCATGGCCCTATGCGATTGAAAAAAGATAAGAAAACATTTCATAATGAAGGCAGGGAAAGTTTGTTAGACACTCCAATTCAATATCAAAACATATAAATATTAACATATTTTTTACTACACTATCTAACATAATTGCCTTACGATTGACAACAGAGTTTCCTGCTTGCCCAAACATCCACAGCTGGTGGATGTGACAAGGAATTCTTTTACCTATAACTAGCAAATACCTATGTAGTATGTTTTTTAACGAAGGACTCGCCACATCCTAAAAAATGCATACCTCAACATGTGTTTCATCAATCTTCCGCTTCTGGTGTCGGGTCATCTTCAATCCTGTTACCTGCAAGTGCAAGAATGAGATTCTCATGTTAAATACTTACAAGTAAAACATGGATTCCAAAAGGACCAAGTCATGCCCAAGGATAACCTTTGAGTTCTCCATACAAGAAACAGTGACAAGCCTTCAGAAGCGGATAGGTTAAATTTTACAAAATGAAAGGGACAGAGAAAATTAAACTTTACCTTGTCCTCCACTTTCTCATCAACAACAGTCTCAACTGATTCAAGATCAAGTTGGTCAAGCTTCACCCACTCATCAAGTCTCCTATTGACTATCATAAAATCCAGGTAAGGAGAAAGAAAGAGAACTCCAAACTCCACATAGAAGAAACTAATCAATTTAGCAACGAACGCTACGGTTAAAGAAAAATGGGTGTACCCATTTATTCTATCAATTAACCGGTCCATGAAAGAAATGTAAAATCCCATTGCTGCAAGAGCTACTTGTATCATTCAATCCAAAGGTCGAACTCCCTAAATTGACCAAAAGAAATAAACCCTAAGTCACCAAGCAAACCCTAAACAACACATCAAAAAATTTCTGGAACCCCAAAAGAAAAAAATTAATCATTCATTTCTAATTCCAGCTTGATTCTTCCACCACGCAAGCAAAACCAAAAACCCACATACTAAAGCAAACTTCAGAGAAGTATCTTACACTCGGTGTAATGGACATAGTATTCGTAATCACTAAAACCAGTAGCCTGTAACTTCCGACGTTCGATGACCTTAACGGGATGGTACTTCCCGTCTCTCCAGCGGCACATGACGCGGGTCCCAACCTCGAGAGGAAGCATGGAGGACATACGCTTCTTCGTCGGCTCCAATTCTTTAGGCTTCTCAGGCGTAGCTCCGTCTGGTTCGTTAGATGTCTGGTTTATAGGGTCGGCGGAAACTTTCTTTTGATGTCCATCGGCAGAGGCGGCGGCGGCGGATCCATCTTCGGCATTGTCTGATTGGACGTCTATCGAGCCCATCGCGAGCTTGGGGCTTCGTATGCCGACGCAGAGTACGGAAACGCTCACAGACAGCAGCGGCGTTCTTTTTCTTTCGTTTTTTTAAAATATAAACTTAAATAAATCTGAAACAATTAAATAAATTAAACCGTTGTAAATAAATTATCATAATTTTTATTAACTTCTATTTTATAATTTTCAGAAATATATTTATATATTTTTTTATTACATAAAATTGGTCATTATTATTCTATTTATTTTGATAAAAAAATCATTTGAAATTAATTTACAGCTTTATTAAAAATAAATAAACTAAAATTACATAATAAAATAGGAGGGCATTGTGGGTATTTTCATTTTAAAGGAAAAAGAAATTTGGCAATTAACGTTATATTTACTAATTCCTCGTCTTAATTAAGACCTAATTAAAAACAATTATAATATTTTGAAAAAATAATAAAAGAAACGCGTAAACCACACGTCTTTGACCAGTCAAACTAAGCGCGTATAACTCACGCTCCTTTGCCCTATTTATAGGTTGTTCTCTCCTGTCTGGGATTTCAGCTTGTTATTCCGAAATTTCGAGAAGGAAAACGAGAGAAACGGTCTGAATTTCGTTTTCATCAACGGCAAAATCTGCTACTTGATTGTGAGGGTGTTTGGAAGTCGAGAAAATCTACTTCAAATTCCACCGGTGAATGGAAAATTCGACAGCAATTTCATACCATGATCGAACAGAGAGCAGTTTTGGCAGAAAAGAATTCTTCTAATGGGAGAGAAACGCGAAGCTCTGATGAATACTTAGGTTAGTATTCATCCTAAAGGTGCGGAGTTTCTTCGGATGCTGATGAGATTTTCTTAACACTCCTCTTTCTGAATCCTTCATCCTATATTCGAAATTTCGATTTATTATTATTTTGTTGCTGTTTCAAAAATAGTTTATATTTTACCATTCATTAGGAAAACCCTAGCATACTTGCTTGTTTGTAAATCCGAAATTAAATTGATTAATAGTGAAACTGCATGTCGATTCCTTAGAAACCCTAACCTGGTAAATGTTCCACGTCTTCAGAAGAAACTTTCTAAATTTTGATTTTATTTTTATTGTTGAAAGCAGGTTCTGAACGGAGGATTTGTTCGTTTTTAATTCTGTTCGTCAACGTAGACTTGGATATAAGCAATCGTAAGGGTGGTGGTAAATATCTGTAATATCTTTAGTGTTGATCCTGACCTTATGTTCATGGACTTAAATTGTCAGATTGTTTTCGGATTAGTGCTAATTGACTAACCACCAATTTGTTGTCGGATTAGTGCTGTTGTCGGGTTTCTTTGTTTCTTTTCTTTTTGTATTGCAATTGTGCAGTTCTTAACCATATGCATTAGGCCTCCTAAATTTCCCATGAGCTGAAAATTTTGAGAGGTTGGAAAATAGTGGCTATAAAAGAACAAAATCTTTCTTGAACTCTTCTTTTGCCTCTCACATTATTTGCGCTCATGATTAACATTTATTTTCTGGGTTGAAAATTAGTTTCCTAGCTTCTTGAAGATTTTGCATCGATCGGCGAAGTTTTTCAACTTTTAAGGTATGTTATGTTATATAGTTCTTCCTTATATGTTGTATGATTCTAAAATGGCCTATGCTTGCATGACCTAGTACCAACCTACAATCTTAAAATAAACCTTAATATATTGTCTTAAATTGAAGCTACAATCTAACTCTCTAGAAAGCATACATTAGATCCTTTGAGAAATTTTTACAGACACCTAACTGTAATTTTTTGCAAGATAAGTGTTGTAGTTTTTCTATTTAGTTGTAGCAACAATATGAAAAAACTGGTTAGCTTTTTCTTTGTTTTCTTCCCCATGTTTGGAACCTTAATGTTGACACTTCTGTGATAAGTGCTTGTTTCTATTGCAGCCCTTCCATTGATTTTACTTGCTATTATGCATAGGAGTTGGATTTCAAATCACATTCACTATATATATTTCTGTTTCAAAACTTTTTTGGCTTGGAGTGGCCAACTTTTCTCTTGTTCTTTCTTTAGCATTGCCCCAAACAGGCGAAATATCTTTAATATTTTAAAATACATTTTAACGGCTTGGTCTGCAGTGTTTCNGATAAGTGCTTGTTTCTATTGCAGCCCTTCCATTGATTTTACTTGCTATTATGCATAGGAGTTGGATTTCAAATCACATTCACTATATATATTTCTGTTTCAAAACTTTTTTGGCTTGGAGTGGCCAACTTTTCTCTTGTTCTTTCTTTAGCATTGCCCCAAACAGGCGAAATATCTTTAATATTTTAAAATACATTTTAACGGCTTGGTCTGCAGTGTTTCTCATTTTGGTAACTAGTTTTGATTCTGACTCTATTTACGTAGGTTTAGTGGTTGGGATTATTGTTCCTAAAAAGTATGAGAAATAAGAATGGGTAAATTTGAGACTCTAGTGCTATTTGAATCACCACCAATTTTTTTTTTTTTTTTTTTTTAATCTNTTCAAATCACATTCACTATATATATTTCTGTTTCAAAACTTTTTTGGCTTGGAGTGGCCAACTTTTCTCTTGTTCTTTCTTTAGCATTGCCCCAAACAGGCGAAATATCTTTAATATTTTAAAATACATTTTAACGGCTTGGTCTGCAGTGTTTCTCATTTTGGTAACTAGTTTTGATTCTGACTCTATTTACGTAGGTTTAGTGGTTGGGATTATTGTTCCTAAAAAGTATGAGAAATAAGAATGGGTAAATTTGAGACTCTAGTGCTATTTGAATCACCCCCAATTTTTTTTTTTTTTTTTTTCAAATCTCTTGTTTAAGATTTCTAACATGCTTTTATTATTTACCAAACACTTAAGTGTGATATCAAATAGTATGAGCATTCTAGAGTTTGAAGATTAGCGGGAAATGATCTTCAACTTCCTAGTATGTTAATATCATTTGGTAAGATATGATTTTGCCTTAGGTTAAAGATTTCTACTATTCTACTTGAGTTTTCAAAATCGATGAGTGTTCTGGGTTTTGAATGTTCCCTTGTTTAAGATTTTTAACCAAACACTTAAGTGTAATATCAAATAGTATCAAATAGTATGAGCATTCTGGAGTTTGAAGATTAGCGGGAGATGATCTCAACTTCCTAGTATGTTCATATCATTTGGTAATATATGATTTTGCCTTGCGTTACAGATTTCTGTTCTAGATTTTNTTTTTTTTTTTTGTCCACTCTCTTGTTTAAGATTTTTAACCAAACACTTAAGTGTGATATCAAATAGTATGAGCGTTCTAGAGTTTGAAGATTAGCGGGAGATGATCTTCAACTTCCTATTATGTTCATATCATTTGGTAATATATGANTTTTTTTTTGTCTGTCTGTCTGTCAAATCTTATGTTTTAAGATTTCTAAAATACTTCGTTCTTTTTTTTTTTGTCAAATCTCTTGTTTAAGATTTCTAAAACTACTTTGTTCTTTTTTATGTCAAATCTCTTGTTTAAGATTTTTAACCAAACACTTAGTGTTATATCAAATAGTATGAGCGTTCTAGAGTTTGAAGATTAGTGGAAGATGATCTTCAACTTCCTAGTATGTTCATATCACTTGGTAAAATATGATTTTACGTGAAAGATTATTTGAGTTTTCAAAATTGATGAGTGTCCTAGGTTTTGAATGTTCTCTTTGGTCAAATTTCTTGTTTAATATTTCTAATATACTTTTTTTGTCGTCAAATCTCTTGTTTAAGATTTTTAACCAAACATTTAAGCGTGATATCAAATAGTATAAGCGTTCTAGAATTTGAAGATTAGCGGGAGATGATCTTCAACTTCTTAGTATGTTCATATCATTTGGTAAGATATGATTTTGCCTTACAAGATTTCTACTATTCTATTTCGATTTTTCAAAATCGATGAGTGCTCTAGGTTTTGAATGAATGTTCTCTTAACTTCTTTTTTTTTTTTTTAATCAAAATCTCTTGTTTATGATTTCTAATGTACTTTTTCATCCAATATCTTGTTTAAGTTTTTTAACCTAACACTCCGAGTGTGATATCAAATAATATGAGCGTTCTAGAGTTTGAAGATTAGCGGGAGATGATCTTCAACTTTCTAGTATGTTCATATCATTTGGTAAAATATGATTTTACGTGAAAGATTAGTTGGGTTTTCAAAATTGATGAGTGCTCTAGGTTTCGAATGTTCTTTTAACATTTTTTTTTTTTTTGGGTCAAATTTCTTGTTTAAGATTTCTAGTATACTTTTTCGTCGTCAAATCTCTTGTTTAAGATTTTTAACCAAACATTTAAGCGTGATATCAAATAGTATGAGCGTTCTAGAGTTTGAAGATTAGCGGGAGATGATCCTCAACTTCTTAGTATGTTCATATCATTTGGTAAGACATGTGTTAAAGATTTCTATTATTCTATTTGGATTTTCAAAATTGATGAGTGCTCTAGGTTTTGAAGGTTCTCTTAACAATTTATTTATTTATTTATTTATTTTTTTTTTTTTTTTGTCAATTCTCTCTTGTTTAAGATTTTTAATATACTTTACCATCAAATCTTTTGTTTAAGATTTTTAACCAAACACATAAGTGTTATCTCAAATAGATGTTTAAGATTTGTTTATATCATTTGGTAGTAGGATATAAATTTATCTTATATTAAAGATTTCTACCATACTATTTAAGTTCGCAAAATTGACTCTAAGTTTTGAATGTTCTCTTATACGTTTTTGTCAAATCTCTAGGTTCAATTTTTTATTCGTTTAAGATTTCTTATCTACTTAAACACAAGTGTGATATGAAATAGTATGAGCGTTCTAGAGTTTTAAGATTAGTGGGTGATGATCTTCAACTTCCTAGTATGTTCGTATTATTTGCTAAGATATTATTTTGCCTCGTGTCAATGATTTCTACTATTCTATTTGGATTCTCAAAATTGATAATTACTCTAGGTTTTAAAGATTAACCGGGTATGATCTTTCAAATCTTCCATGAAGTTTGTACATTTTAGTTAAATCTCTTTGTGCAATTTTTTTTGTTCGTTAAAAATTTCTATTCTACTTCTTAGAAAGTTCGTTTAAGATTTGTGCCAAAATCTCTTGTTTAATATTTTACATATACTTTTTCGTTAAATCTCTTGTTTAGGACTTCTAACCAATTACTAAATTGTGATCTCAAATAGTAGAGTTTGAAGATTAGCAAGGGGTGATTTTCAACTTTCTAGAGCTGGAAGATTAGCGGGAGACGATCTTACTTAATTTTTTTTTTTGGTCAAATCTCTCGTCTATCATACTATTTGGGTTTCTAACCTTTCTTTAGGTTTGTCTTAAAAATAAAAAGTGTTTTAGAGTTTTGAAGTTGAGCGAGAAGCGATCTAAAAAATATCTAGAGATTTCAAAAAATTGGATAATTAGAGATTTTAAGAAGGTAATTTGAATATTAGCTAGAGATGATCTTCAAATCTATATTGAAGCAATTTCAATAAAGGCCACGTACACAAGTTGGAGAAGATGAACATACAGTTAATGGTTAGTTTTTCAACCTTTTCTGTAACGAATTTAAAATTAGCCATTTTCATCGGTTTTATTGTTTGACTTTATTTTGGGCATATTGAGAAATTTTGGAGAAGTTTGGAATATCCTCGAAGACCCGAAACAAGCTCCAAAAGTCTACAATCAAGTAACCATATGGAGCAAGTTTCTACGAAATTACTTGTAGGAGTCGATTAGGTTTGAAGGCAATGATTGAGTATTATGTTTATGAGCCTAGTTTGACTTAGTTTCATGAGAATTGTGCTTAGATGATGTGAATAGTTTACCACTTAATTATATTTACCGTCATATAGCTTCTGCATGCATGATCTTGTGAACTCGGGTAGATAATTGGACTTACATGAGGTTGGATTATTATCACTTAATAAGCATGATGAGCATGTTGTATGTCTTTATTCATTGTTATGCATTGATTTAAGGTTTGGATAGCCCGTTATTGCCCAGTCATGAGTTGAACTAATTGCCATGTACATAGAGTGCTAATTATGGTTTCCATAGACTATGAGTTACTGTTTCACGTATTTTGGTGCTAGCACCTAGTCATGAGTTCCATAGTCTTCTTGGGTTGACTAGGTACCTTGTAGGGACGGATGCGAGTTGCAGTTCATATCGGTAGTTTTATGTTCTAGCTTGGAAGGAAATTTTAGTCATATCGGTAGTTTTGCTAGGTACCTCACTCACTCGATTACTTGGTCGAGGAGGAAATGTGGCTACGAGCCAAACTGCATAAGACCCAACTGACACTCTCTAACTAAAGGAGAGGGTCTACAGGACCTAACAACAACCTAATGTTCTAATACCAAACAACAGTTCTGGTCTATACATCAATTTGGTCTGCACTGTGTGTTAACTTTTTTCATCGAAAAGCAACAGTATTTGGAAACACTAAACAATTTGATGAGAAATTTACCGTGGAATATTAGTATACTTGTAATATTAGTGTAATATTAGTGTACTTGTAGGATACCAGGACGGCATATGTTTCATTAGTTGGGTTCAGGTTGTTTCATGGACCCATAATTTAGCAGCATATATTAAAAAGCATATTGATGTTATTCATGTTCTTAATCTGCCAATGTTTTACTTTTTTGTTGAAACATTGAAATTGTTGATCAGAAACATTGTCGAATTTTCTCTATTAAACCACATCAATCAGTTGATCATTTAAGAACTATGATGAATTGGTTTGCTAATAACATTAAAATTGTTATNTTTTTTTTTTTTTTTTTTTTTTTTTTGATAATTTGGGCCCTACACCTCACAAATGTCATTCTTAAGTTATTTTTATANACCTGACAACTCGAATTGACCCAACTCGAATTATAGGGGTTGGGTTGTGGTTTGTGTTCATGTATGTGAGAGTGGTAATTAGCCTTACTTTAGTCGTATGTCTTACTCTCTTTTAAAGATAAAAGAATATATCTATATATTATACTATTTTTAAACACATTATTTAAAATATGAATAAACCAACAACCTATTCATGCACTTTGTATTATACATATATTTGTGTATTATACATATTATTTGAGTAATTCTAAAGCATATTTGTATGCCTTGCTCTCTTTTAAAGATAAAAAGAATTATTTATATTTCATACTATTTTTAAACACATTATTTCATTATTTATAACATGAATAAACTAACAACCAACTACTCATGTACTTTGTATGATATGTTCAATGTAAATAAATTATACATATATTTGAGTAATTCTAAAGCATATTGTTCTTTCTTAAATGATCATTTGAAACTTCTCCACACTTCCAAATTATTTGAAACTGGAAGCAAGAGGATTCTTGNAAAATAATAATGTAACTCACTTTATCACATAAATATTGACTTTAAAACATAAAAATTAATATTTTGAGAGTAATATTTATCTGAANAGTGGACATAAAATTGAATTTGGCAGAAAATTGTGGACACAATTGAATTTGGTGGAAAATTAGTTTCAATAGAATGGATAAGTCCAATTGAATTGGNCATTTAGATTTTGAAATTTTTACTTGCACGTTAAGTAATGTTTCATGACACTGACAAAGGTAATTGGCATTCCCAAGAATACAAGGTCTTGAATAGATATCTAAATGGATTAAAAGTAGAGCGACGATTAATATCATTGAACCATTTAGAATTGAGCGGTGAGTTGGTTTGTAGAGGATGGACTGAATGAGCTATCAATTATACACCAACTTTACAAAGGTAGCTTCACACCAGCTTCTTTTTGTTTTCCCTCCCCAACTNGAGCTATCAATTATACACCAACTTTACAAAGGTAGCTTCACAGCAGCTTCTTTTTGTTTTCCCTCCCCAACTCTTTCGCGTTCACAACGGCTAATACTTCTCAAAATTCGATCAGGAAGACATCACAAAGACAAGGGAAACTCGAATCTGCCCCCATTTCAACATTTAACCATATGATTTCACCCACCAGTACAATTACTCTCGACCTCGAACGCACATCTGCCATGCCAAAACTTCCATTGCCCAACTCGGAATCTGGCACCCTGCTGGAGTCCATCCCAGCATTCCCCCTGGCTGCTGCTCTTCTCCATCGGCCATATTACTTGCTCTCGAACTCGGTTTCCAAGCAAGTTATGGGTCAGAGGCATATCAATGTTTGGCCTCCGATGAGGAAATGTGAAACACACGAGAAATACCTTCTCCATCTACCTCTCACATTTCGGTGTCTCGGCAGAACCTGTTTCCTGGTTGACCTGCTTCTCCTTGGCAAGGACATCAGCAGGAACATACAGGTACTGCTTAGGTAAAAGAGAGTTCTTCATTGATGCTTGGTCGGATGTCATTACCAGTTCTTTCTGAAACGTCTCAGCATGCTACGATACATAATAAACCCCAAGTTAGGATAAAGCACATAATTGAATTTACAACCTCAGTAGGCAATAACAAGGAAGAAGGGAAATGTAATACTTTACCTTTCTTGACTTAAACTTCAATCCTCCAACATCTACAA
Source organism: Cucurbita pepo subsp. pepo (assembly GCF_002806865.2). Lineage (NCBI taxonomy): Eukaryota > Viridiplantae > Streptophyta > Magnoliopsida > Cucurbitales > Cucurbitaceae > Cucurbita > Cucurbita pepo. The sequence goes on from NC_036638.1 coordinate 17,175,474, forward strand.
GATTACGTGATGATGTGGTAGTCAAAGATCTCTGCGGTATTTGCTTCCCGGCAAACTGACCCCTGTCTGCAAATTTTTGGGGGAATGGGTTCTGAGATGTAGAACTGTCGTCGTCAGTCTTTTGCTCAGTGTCCAAAGACATTGGTACTTTGTTCCAGTGCTTGCTGAAAACTGTGCTGTCCACGGTTAAATCATCTGATCTCTGCACAGCTTCACTGCACGATTTCAAATCCTCAACGTGCCCCTTTAATGATGTGGTAGCTGATTCAGAGCTAACTTCTGGTAGGAAGAAAGGAGTCTGAACTAGTACGGATCGTGCTACATGGTCTCTTTTAAAAGCAAGAACATCATGCGAACAAAGAACTAGGTCCCTCTGCAGACATACAAAATAGGCTCCGACTCATTTTGTAGAAAAACCGTTCGAAACACTCAAGTCCACAATTTCCTTTTTGTTCTTTTAATTAGTATAACCCCGTCCCACAAATCCGCCCAGGATACAGTACATTACATTACAGCCCAAAGCCCCAAGCACTCAACCAATAAGCTCGTTCTTGTGTATTCAAAATAAGTTCACAAATTCATGAACCAATACTAAGGTCGTTCTCGTGTGGCTAAGCACTCGTATAGTTATATCTGTGCTTAGTATTAGGGGAATTAACTACCAATAAAAAAAACTTAAAAAGAAAAAAATGAAAAGGAAAATACCTATTGAAAAGAAATAAACATCAGACGGAACTAGAATTTTTTAGTTAAAAATGGCATACCTTGATCTTCTCACGCTTGATGATTCTCTCGCAGAGTAGACGTAATCTCTCAAGTTCAACCTGCAAAAGGAGATGGAAAATTCAACAACATTCTACATCTATCATTCAAAATATTAAAGCCTGATTTCAGATATAAGCACGTATAGCTAAAGTCAAGCCAGTTAAAAGGTAAGTGTTAAGTTCAAACACAGACATGCATGGAAGGTCATACACGAGACAGGATGTAAGTGGGTAGAATGTGCAATATTATCTTTTTTTAATATCTGAGACCTATGGGTCAATTTGTACCCACCTCAACAATCCCCTCAGCTCTTTATTATTGATTATAATGTGCAATTTAAGCATGCTTACTGATATCGATGACAATAACATTAATATTTTAGGCCTCTAGGAGCACTCCTAAACCACCAACATGATTTTGGCCGTGCATTTACCACCAAAGAAATGTAGTATGGTGAAGGCCTACCTTCCTAGTCCAGCTATCGCCAAAACGTACGGAAAATAAATTGACAAGATGACATCACATCAGAAGAAAATATACATAATATTGAAACTAGGTCAACCAATGGAGTATAGAATGTGCAATTTAAACAATGCATATTAATATCAATAACAAAAACAAAATAATATTCTATGACTCTAGGAGTACTCCTCAACCACCAATATTTGATATTGGCTGTGCATTGCACCACCAAAGAAATGTAGCGTAGAGAGGATCTACTGTTATTTCCAATCCAGCAGTCGCCAACAAATACCAAAATCAGTTTTGACAAAGATAACATCACATCAGCAGAAAGTACACACTTTATAGACAAGTCCTTCAGTTCCAGGGTCTTGAAAACCCACACTACATGAAAGTCGGCTCACAAGCGTTAAGAAGTATAAATAATCAAACTAGATGCTACAAAACCCATGGAGAAGAGAAAATGACTGCACAAAAAACAATTCATAATTGTAATTAAAAATGAAATCATCAATGCAACAAGGGTAAGTTTTAAACTAAAAAAGTTCATCTAATCCAGCATAATCTATCAAAAGTCCACATAAATGTAATCTTATGACATAAGCATCATGTCATAAATATAATAGCAAAGTAATTTCATAAGAAATTTTTAGAATGCAAATAGAGTTACCCTAATTTGCTTGACTCTATTCAATTCCTCGATTCCATGTGTTTTGTTCTCAGCCTGTCAGTGTTCGTTCAGTATCAGATGTCACAATCATAAGCAGCAAGAATAGGAATCATTACAAGACAGATTGTAAACCTTTGCTGTCTGCTCTGTGCTATGTTTTTCACAATATGCCCTGTGCTGCAATTTACCACCAGAAGTCTTTACAGTCATGTAACATCCAGCATTTCTAGCGCATGAGGGATGAAAAGCGGACTGACAATGACCATAATTGCACTGAAGACAATGAAATGAAGGTACTTTAACCATCACATTTTTCAATAAAGCAAAGAGTAACGGGAAAACAGTAATTCCGATACTACTATAGCTTTAAATTGGGCATATTGATCAAATGCAAGTTAGTGAGACCTTCAAACAGACACCATACTTGCGGTGACAAATATAGCAAGAGTCCATCCCCTTTGAAACTGTCTCCTGGAATCCCATTAAAAGAAGTAGAATTGAAGATTTAGAATCAACCAAAAATACCAATGCTCACCCAAAAAAATATGAACTTATGAAAATATATTCACATTTAATAGTAAAATGATAACACTTGGCAATTTTACATACCATTCCTCCCACAGGATTTGCTTGTCCTCTTTTGAAAGTTGATTCAAAGACCCACTACAAGTTGACAGTAGACTCAAGTTAATGCACATTTAAAGAGGATGTATACAAATAAGTTTTCCTGTAGCCTTATCCTCTATTGATTGACAATAAGGATAATTATTAAATTTTAAGCGCACAGTCACTATCTTTGACATCTTTTTCTAAATGACCGGAGGAGAAAGCAAGTTAAAATGAGAGGGACAATTACTATAGATAATTTATGCATTTTACTATACTCCCCAATATAAAAAAAGGTTCCTTGTATTTTGAAAAATCATTTTACCTCTGCACAGAAAGCATGGACCCACTGGCCATCTGATGATTTCCTGAATGCACCTGTGGTGCCACCACATAGACCACATTCTGCAACAAAATATGACTTCTCCACAAGATTGACAGCTGGCACTCCAGACCCTCTTGATAGTGACAATTCTTCACATAATTCGCAGCACCATGGACCTGAGGACGCTTTAACAGTACGATAGCAATCCAGATGTACAGCAACCTGCTTAATACACCATCTGTCAATCAAATATTTTTCTTTTTCCTGTTTCACAGAAACATGCAGATGGAGTGTGCAAACCTTGCAGCTGGAGCAGACTAAAATTGGCTTTAATATTGTCTCTTGCCGCCTGCAGATGTCACAGGATCTCACATGTTCTTTACAGAAATCAGACTCTAATGAAGCCTTTGGGAGAGCAACTTTTGTAAGAGTTTCTTTTGCACGAGGCATCAACTGGAAAGCATTGTCAAACATTTCATCACTAGTCACTTCTCAACAGAACATAAAGGTGCAGTAAAGAACCTCAGATAAAATCATGAAAAAAACCTCTCTATGAGTAGATTCTTCATATACATCTTTTCTGAAAGATGACATCCTAGAAGAGGCGGCCGCAGCAGCAGTTGCAGCAGCTAGTACAGCCTGTGCTTCCTTGTGTCTTCTCTCTTTCTTACCCTGTTTCTTGGCTTCTCTGAGCTCACTAAAATACTGATTAATAAGAACGGCATCCCATCTCGTACTTCTTGCTTCATCAATCTCCTTAGGAAGACTCTTAACAACATTACAAATTAAATGATCTGCAAAAACCATTCAAACAAAAGCTATTGCAAAGTAGTACACAAAATTAGTTAGCATAGGATGCTTTCTTGCCCTTTGTGGTGAGTAAACAAGCATCAGACTTTTTTTTTTTCTCTTTTTGCTTCAATCCTTTTTAGTCTCTAAACTAAAGTTTACTTCAATTCAATCCTAAACTAATAAAATGTCTAATTTAAGTAAAAAAAGGTAAATAATATTGATAATAAAAAATAACCTTTTATTCCTTGCTTAGTCCCTAAATGTCTTATAAAAAAGAACCTATTAGATGTTTACCATTATTTTTTTGTCAATTGTTTCATTAATGAATGATGCAACTTCAAATACAGGTATTAACATGCTACATGGGCATGTACCGAGGTCATATAGGTTGGTTCATGTGAAAATCGGGCAGAGTGGGTAGCTGGTAGAATAATGATAAGAGCCAAAATAACTGGAGGACTAAATAAGACCATTTGGAAGTTGAGCAATCAAAAGGCAAAGCCTAAAAGTTCAAGGGTAACTATCTGATTTAAATTGCTTTTTCCTTTCAACAGTCATTTATGATAAATAAATGCTTTCCAATTTTCATGGGGGAGGGGGAAGAAGAACAATTACTAAAAAGATCAACAAATACATTGAAGATCGAAAGAACAATTAAATTACCAGTGAACCGCTTTCTTGAAACTGCATTTGCAAGTAATCTATGCTGATAAAATATAATTTCTCCTTCAATTTCATCTTCTGGAGATAACTTTATGATTCCACTTATTTTTTTATTCATTTGCTGCGTCCGATTAAATCCACCAGATTTGCAACTCACATCATTGCACTCGAGATACTGGTGTTGGTGATCACAGCAAACGCTTACATTGGAAGATGCTTGCCAACGAGACATCTCTCCTTCAAGCACATCTGTGAAATAAAATAATATCATAATAAATTCAATGCATACTAAGTAGCATGAAAAACTTTACCACTAGATCCAACTATGAAGTTACCAAGAAGCTTTCCATCCAACATATGTGCCATCTTCTCTTGGACATATGGATGACAATAGGAATCAGGGGACTCGCTAGCCTTTCTGCAAAATGTTCATCTAGAATGATTAGAAAACTTGTGACATCAGCAGATAATATCTGAATAGAACTTATTTGTCAATAGCCTTTAAATTGAAATAACAATAGATATGAAATAACCACATACCCATGAACTGCACTTATTGAAGAATAATGACCAGAAATGGGAGCCTCCAAATGATCACCCTCTGCGAGGCAAAACATTTAACAGAAAAATGATTAAGCGGTATTCTAGGGGGGAAAGAAAATCCAAGGATCCAACAAGTTCACAAGTAGATAATTAGATATTAAATATTCAAAGATGCATTGTGTGTGTGTGGGGGGGGGCATGTCAAAGAAAGCACAAAAACATCAAAATGGCACAACATCAAACCAGTGAAGCTAGGATTCACATAACGACTCATAGCTTGCCTCCAATTGAAGCAAAGGATGATACTTATATAGAGTGATTGAACAAAACTATAAAAACTCAGGAAGATTTTTAAGAAACCAAAAACAGAAAGAATCAATTACTTCTCAAAAATCAGTTTTAAACTTCTATTATTGGAACCTCTTACAAAAAGGATGAAAAAATGTGACCTGCACTCTAAATCCTCAAGAGTAATCCATTACTTCTAACAAGAAAGAGCGGAAACTATAATCTGCACCATGCATTTTATAAAATATATCATACTGTTAGCTTATGGTTTTAGATATCCATTTGGGATTGTTTTTATTTCAGATATTTGCAGTGTGAATAGAAAGAAACAACGATTGTGTCTTTCTATGGAGGAGGTTTTTCTTCATCCACCTTTTCATGACTGAGGCGGTTTGTAAGGAAGGCTGGCTTTTTAAATGTTCTTTCGAGGTATTTGAGGGGAAAGGAATAGTAGAATTTTTTGCTGTTCTTAGCTTAATTTCAAGAAATTTTGCAATCATCTGAGCTAATTGTTGTGAATTGAAATCTTTGTTTAAGAGCCTGGCTTCATTGGTGGGCTGTCTCTGGTCCTAGTACTATCCAGGTGCGAAGAACCGCGGGGTGACTGCAATGAGCACAAATCTCACTCACCGGCCTAAATGCCTTTTTGTATTCTTTCCTTTCATTGGGATAAAAGCTTAGTTCCTGATAACTCTCATTTGTGAGGGTTATTTAGCTCTAAGACCTAATTTAAGCTTATGGTTTAGAAATTAAGTGTTCAACATTGTAAATCATATTATATAGAGAAAATTTTAGTAAAAACAAGTCAAGCACATGTTTGTAATCATGAGTTTTTAAAAGAAAGTAATTAGATGTAAAAAAAGACTAAATTTTTTAAGAATTTGATAAGTTTTTGTGTTTTAGTGCAAAAGTTGTATTTTGTCCCAGTTGTGATCAGAATTACGCCCACATATTAACCAAAGAGCAAAATTAGCAAAAGCTAGAAGGTGCTCAAACTGCAACCACACTTGCAACCAAGATGTGGCTGCAACTGAACCAAATCAACAGATAATGCGTGATTTACAAATTTGACAGATTCTCCAATCAATCTCCTTAAATATCAGATATAATACCAAAGATAGCTCAACACACTAATCTAGGCAAAAACCCTAGGCTTCAAGGGTCCATATTGCACTTCAAGAAAGCATCTAAGATCTTCAACAATCCTAGATCACAAACTCTAAGGACAACAATATTTTCACCTTGAAGATTTCGAATCAACGCCACCACACCGAGTTCATCTCTACCATTAGATAGAGAAGCGAGCATAGAGATCCACTTTTCATTTCTATTTTAGGCTTTACTGTTTTTCTTGTTTTGCACTCTTATGTAATTCATTCAGTTTTAATATGAAATTAATTTTCGTGCAATTTAGTTCCTTTTACTTTAATAAGAGCTAAGATTGTTTTTGAGGATTCAAAGATGGCTCAACACTTAGCATCGTTAGAGGCTCTAAAAAGCATTTAAGTAACAGTTGAATAGGTGTTGAACTCAATTCATGATATAAAGGGTTAAAAAGGTAGGTTGTGAGCACAAACAGGTAGCATTTAGCTTGAACCCTTTTGTAACCAAAGGGTGAGTTGCAGGCGCATATGAGCATGAGTCCCTATTAACCCTTCCTAGTTGAGTCAGTAAGTTACAACCCCAAAGGTCTGTCTAATCCCTGCTTTCCTCTCTTTTATCACCCTTGTTTATTTTTTCTTTTCATAAACCAACAACCATCTCGATTATTATCTTGATTACTTCAATCACAAACTTCGAGGTCTTCTCTTAAAAATTGAACTTTTCTTTTACCCTTCCATTGGGCTTTGATAGTTGGAAAGCTTTCATTCTAACAGTGTGCACTTATACTTAGCTGGAACCTTTACGATTCCACACAGCTAACATCTGTTGCTCATAAAAACAAAAATTAAAAAATGTGGGTTTAGATCAAAATGTTGAATGTAATCGGAGTTCCAATCGCCATCAATATGAAATGAACTCCATAGATTAGGTTTGGTATGTATATTTTGAACTCAAGACTAAGCCAAGAAATTCAAATGCAACAAATTATAAAATCTAAGGAAGAAAGGGACAGGGATCAACTAGTTGTCGAAGACAATTTTTCTCACCAAGTCGAATGGAAGAATCATAAAACTAGAAACTTGTCAATGTCTACTGAAGACTAAAATTTTGTCTTAATGAATCAAAGAAATATGGGAGGAAAAAAAAATTGGTTGAGCTGGAAACATGCAGAGAAGAATCGATAAACTTCATAACATACCTACATAATTTGGAAAATTCCTTGAAGGGGAATCTTGAGAACTGTCATGCTCATTTAAAGGCTGCGTGGATAAAACAAAATCACTTAAGGTGGTTAAGGGAAAAAAAATCATAAACTAAAAAAGAATTGCGAACTAAAGTAACTCGAGAAATTTTTGGGACAAAATGTGCAACTTCATAAACATCTTCGGCCAATTGTTGCATAATATAAGGTGCAGCAAGATGAGAAACGTCAGTCAACAGAAAAGGAACAAGATAAACCACAGCCTGCATATAACAGGGGTAAAAAACCTTCTTATAATCAAGGCACTTACCAATATCCTTGCACTGTATAAAAGTAAGAGAAAAAGGAACAGAAAATTTGCTAACTTAGGGCCAATTTTCTAACATTCATTTTTCTTATTTTCTGTTTCTTGTTTTGTAGTAAAGAAAAACAAAACATTATTTTGTAACTACTACTTGTTTCTAGTTCATTCTTTTTTCAATAAAGAAGATAAGAGTGCTTGGTAACCAAATGATACAACTATGTATTTATTTGTGTTTTTGAGAAAATAGGAAATGAGAACCGGGAAAAAAAAAATACTTGATTTTGTTGTTTCCAAAAGTGTTCACATGTTTCTTAAAAATGAGAAAGGAAATGGGAACTGATGCCAAATGCCTGTGTTTCTCAAAAACTAGAAACAAAAAACAAGAAACCATGAACAGAAATGTTACAAAATGTTAACAAGATCAGTTCTCACATCACCACACGTTATCCTTAACTACTAGTTTCATAATAGTCAAATAGGCAGGTAGTCAAAAAATTTCAAGTGCTATCACATGACTCATTTCTGGTTAGAGTCTACTCTTTTTCCATGAAGCATGGTCACTTACCCAAAATAATAATAATAATAAGTCCGGCAATGCAAAGGTTGCCATAGATTCAGAATGTAACCCCTACATCAACAGCATTACTACAATTCATAATTGTTTTAAGGAAGGATATAATCATATAAATTATAAAGGCCTTCCAACATCTAAGGTAAGTGGTAGTGGATGGACACTTCAAATGAGCTCAGGTAGTACCCTAAAGGCACCCATTTCCTGCAGCTAGAGTGGCCAGGATCTTTCCTGAAGAAATGTTGCAGCAATGGGGATATGGCGTCTCACAATGACCATCTCCAAACCAATAGTAAACTGAGATAGTGAATGGATGTGAGGAACCTAGTTAGGTGTTCTGTTACGGGCCCAATTCTGCAATCGAGTTATGGGTCTCTTGTAAGTGGAGGTAGACGGTGTTTGTGTGAGGGAACAAGTAGAATTCTTCTTTCAACCTATTTAGAATAATGGTAAGGCTCAAATAGAGGGAACCTTAACATCTCTAAGATAAAGTACTCAAGAATAAATTGAAAATTTTTAGATACTATTTGACTATTTATAAAAGTTGTATGATAACTATTGCTACATCAATGGAACCATGACTCAAACATGGAGGATCATCCTCCTAAAACAAATGAAATAACTAAAGATAGAAATGAAGGTGAAGAACTCCTTACAATACGGATACTGAAAAAAATACTGCATAAAGAAAAATTCAACTAATGGGTTCCATACATGACTGCTTCTTTTTGCCATGAGTGTAACATGTGTACATTTGTAGTGGCATTGTATCATGTTCAAAAAGCACTGAATTTCAATAACTTCCCTAGGCAGAACTCTAGTACAATTCTAGCCACAATTCAACAATAACAACCACCTTCTAATTTATTTATGGATGAACTCAATTCCCCGTTATGCATCCTACTCTTTGATTGACTCTGAGATGGGATAGTCACACTCCCATTGTCTCTAAGGTGGGATACCATCTCATAATGAGAGGTATAATGCTAAAAGACTTGAAGGGACATCCCTGCAAGCCAAGGAACACATGCATTACTAAACGCTTTTGGTATAAAAGAAATTGGGTATATTTGAAACTCCAGTCCTGCTAGTTAAAATTTGAGCGGATGGGCATCTTACAATTTTGGTTGATTCTCATTTGAGGACTCCACTAAAACCTACTTTGTGATTTAAAGTTGCCAAATTCCGTGCCCTTCTTCAAATTCCTCCGATAAAAAATCTACCCAACATTCAAATTCACATCTCTACATAGGAAGTGAAGAGAGAAAAAAGGAAAAATGGACAGTAATCAAAGAGCTGGAGTGGCGGTGGATTAGGCTATCACTAACATAATCCATAAGGGCGATTACCTAATCCTCGTCACCTATCATTATCATTCATCTTGGCTTCCTCCTTACACTTGATAACAGAACCTAACGCCGCTTTAGGGGTTTGCTACAACTCAAAAGACAAGAATCTTCTCGAGTATTAACCTGACCGAGAAGTTATGGCCATGAAGGAAGCAACATGAGAGTACGCAGTGGATGCATAGTTTCCCCACTTCCACCTCAAGACCATATGGCTTCAGGGGTGAATTGCTTAGTTTGAGGGGCAAAATAGTGACATGTGACAGCAGGCTACGTTACAACCAATGAAATGATAGAGAAACCAAGAAACATTAGCTGTGGGAAGAGAAAAGGAAGGTTTTCAGATTTTTTTTTCAATAAGAACAAATTCCATTGATGGATGAATTACAGAAAGAAGTTAAAGAAAAAGGGAGCGTCAACCCAAAGGAATTACAAAGGACTTCTCCAATTGGACAAAAGTGTAGAGTAGCTATAATGATGAAAAAGAGTTAACAATTTATACCATGAGGTAGCCAGATAAACAATAGAATCGAAAACATGTTATCACTTCCAACCTTCCCAATTCATACCAATCCAAAACTAGTCAAAAACACCGGTTGAACAAACAGAACATGTAAGATAGAAGGATGTGACATTGTAAAGTACGTCATCATCCATCACAATGAAATGCCAATTTTAAACTAGTCAAGTAAAAAATATAGTTCCAAATTTTGTACCCAGAGAATTCCTATCTTTTGACAAACAACAGGTTCGAATGAGCATGTAATACTTGGTGAATACTTTCCACAACCTCTATACCATGTTCTCTTTAGTATCAAGCCACTCCAGAAACATAGTCAATGTCATGTACTGCAAACGTAGTCAAGTGGGAGCAAACATCACAAGAAACAAACAACGTTCTTTTTTCCTTTTTTCAATAACTTGATACTTTATAAGTTCGCCAGCCAGTAAATCGAAGAAACCTGGCATGGCCAACTGGGAGCAAACCATAACTGTACTACTCATCACATAATTCCATGGGGTAAATAATCAAGGCCCCAAAAAAAGAATGGCAAAAAAAATTTAATGTGCTCACCTTCTCTCCAGTGTCTTGGATGCATTCTTTATTTGAATCAGCTTGTTCTTCACAAGCTTTCTGGTCCAAGATACCACTTTGCACCGCTAGACCATGGCCACCAACAATTTCTTCAGATGAAGACTTGATTTCATCATTCTTCAAAAGGCTTATAGTGTTTTTAGCTTTTCTTTGAGGTATAACCATCTTATCAGTAACAAGATTTGAATCATCAGAATCAGGAACTGATGAAGAGTTGGAACAATTAGCAGCTCCAACAACAGCTTTGGGTAAAGCAGCCGATTTGAGTTTGACTCTCAAATTTTTCTGCAAGGTGCCAATATAAGCATGATTTCTTAGCCATCGGACAATTTTGACTTTCAGGTCAGGGACAAGGTTTTCAGCCTGCAAAATGAAGGACGTCATGAGCTGACAAGATTTTTTTTTTATTGGGAAAGAGCTGACAAGATTTTTATTGGGAAAGAGTCCAAAACAATATTTTAAAAAAGAAATAAACAAGTTAACAATTACAGGCATTACAGTAAGTTTTGCACATAATAAATCAGGGTGTATGTTGATTTCTGATGCTACATCTTTAACATTCACTTTTCCTTGGTCGATCAACTGCAAGAAGGTAGACATACAATTTAAGTACGATAATCCTAGAAAGAAAGTCCATAAAAGAGGAAACAGAAATTTGCAAACTTGCCTTTTTCATAATTGTTGCAAACTTAAGGGAGTCAAGTGGGTTGACATCCTCAACCCCCTGGACAGTACATTTATGTGTATCTACACAATCAGAATCAGCATTTAAACTGGGATAAGCGGATCCTTTATCTTCTAATTTGCCATCGTCCAATTTTCCAGGGTTGGAATCAGAAGCATCCTTACAGAGTAAAAGGTTATCAATGTTCCTTCTCCCAACTAATTTTTGTGGTCTGTTAACTGATAATGTCATTGGAAGGTGGTTGACCACATGTGAGCCACTGTTAACAGCTTCAGAAGGGACTTGAAATCGGCCACTGCTCCTACAATATTGACTTTCTGAATGCTTTGAACAGAAAGCACGAAGCTCCACCTAATAGAAGTAACACTTTAGGTCTTCGAGAAATGTACACTTCTTACACAATACATCGGGGAATTTGATAAATAAATAAATAAAGGTGATTGCCCAACATTTTACAGTCACAATTAATTTGTTTTGATTGAAGTCACATTTGAAATTGTAATCAGACTCAATTCTAGAATGAGAATAATTCACACTTACATTATCACACCCATATTTTGCCCAGACCTCCATTCTATTCCTAGCCTCCCTTGCACAAATTGGATGAAAGGATGTTCTGCAAGTTCCTGAGATCAATCACCCAGCAAGATAACCATTAATAAAGGGTAGGAGAAAATTCAAAGGGGTGGAGGGAAAGAGAAATCAGAAAATGTAGAGGGAAGAACAAATATAAATACTAAAAACCATCCCCAATGAAACGAAGAAATTAAATCAAATAAATTATCATAACAGAACAAAGAAGAACCATCTCAAGCCAACAAAATCATGCAAATTAAAACATCCAAGACAGAGAAAGCTCCTATTCTCACCCCCATGCAAGGACAGAGAATAGCCCAGTAAATCATACCCACATAATTAGTTGTAACGACTCATGCCCAGAATTTGGATGAGGATTTGGAATCCAGATTCGGCACCTGATGGCCACGTTACCTACTTCTCACTTCTAAAAGTGAAGACTATCCTCATAGACTAACACAAGTCCTTTTAGCATGATTTGCCCTCACTCGTATGCATCCTAAGAAAATTCCTAAGAAGTCAACCAACATAAAATTGCTCCAAGCAAAGCACGCTTAAATATAGAGTTTCTATGATTGAGCCACCGAAAAGGAAGATGCATCTTGTTGGAATAGGTAGTTGCTTTCAATTCTTTTAAGCCTTTTAGCTATCTTATCCTCGTGATCTCTCACATTCGGTTGTGGTCTTTGTTCATTCGTGTACCCTTCTTCTACTCAGCTATCACAAAAACACCATGAGGGTTGGCATACATATAAAGTGTAAATGGGATGCATCTCAAAAGCCAAACATCGAGCGCAAACCTAAATCTCCAATCTAATAGAGCAGAATATAGATACTGACCAAGTAGGAGAAAAGTCGGACCTAACCCAGAGAGGAATATGATGGGAATATTCTTTTGCTAGGATATTTTTTGGAGGAATTACAACTTACCAGTAAAAAGAGAAGGGCTTGTCATAGGCTTGAAGGCTTGCAGTTTCACTTCATGCTGAATCATTTGATTGGGAATGAATAAGCAATTGTTTTTAGAAAATGTAGCACGAACATGATAATGTTTGGGACTTAAGGATACTCCCAAGAAAAACTACAAAGAGGGGAAGGAAGATGAATTATCCTCCTACCCTTCAGGATGCTCCAAACGACATTAACCAAAAGGATGTTATAATTGCAAGAGAACGCCTGAGAATAACACAAAAAACTATCCCCTTAATGCCAAAACCAGAATCCTCAGTCTTGTCCTTGAAATTTCCTCCTGATCATTTTTCTAACCATGCAAGGCAAGGATAACTTTCACCAAATTGCACCAAATCAGTTTTCCTTAAGAATGGTAAGAGAAGCCACGGTGCACTAGCAGCCGGGAACTTATTTATGGTTGTTCAGAATATACAAAACGATTAGGGGCTGTTTAGCATGCCGTAACGAAGTGGGGGAATGGGAAACCTAAACCTGTATGAGTATTGGACATTGGCACCTAAACCTGTAATAGAATTGGACATTGACACATTAAACCGGGAAAATAGTTAACATAAAATCTATTTTAATTATTTGTTTTTAATTAGAAATAATTAATTTCAAATTTAGTATGAAGAAACTTATTAAACAAAATCTTATTAACAAAATTTAATTTAACTGTGTACAATTAATTGATTTATAAATACATATAGGTTAAGAATTCAAATAATATTATAAGATGTCATTCCAACATACCAGACATGGTTATTCGATTAGTAGACATCACATTCTCATTCCCACATGTCAAAGTCAAAAGCCCCTAAGGCTTTAGAATTCTAAGTAATTTATTGGTTGCTAAGAAGATTTCCCATCGACACAAACTCTTGTTACTTTGTTCACTTTGGATTCTACATAAAATGAGGAAGAAAATAAAGGCAAAGCACATGAATCAGGGGAGGCACACACGCCACTTCACTGTGCATAGTAAACGATGGATTTTCTAATATCCGCTCTCAAATTTAAGGGTATCAATGGATGCGAAAAGAGAACCGCCTATCAAATTCCATGATAATGATGAGTTCCACCTCTGAATGCCAAAATGATATGTTCTAAAAAAATGTAGCGAGCACCTCTTTCAAATCTTTGCATTCCCCCTAGTTGGTACGAAACGCGAGCACCTCTTTCAAAGCACCTCTTCCTTCACTGTGCTTTTGAGAGAGCCAACTGGGACATATTATTCAATCTGTTGGGTATTCGTTGCTGTTTCCTAATAAAATTGGTGAGGCGTATCTTCAGCTTAAGAGGGGCAATCCCTTTAAAGGTCATGGCTAGAGTTTTGTGGTCAATTGAGGTGACACCTATTGTTTGGAGGCTGAGGGTCTTCAAAGAAATTTATTCTAACAAAAGGTTTTTTGAAACTCTGTTCATCTCTTTGCTTTCATCTGATGTTCTCTGTCTAGTATTTTTTTGTAATTTTGTAATTATGACCTTGTACAGATTATGACCAATTGGGCCACCCTTTTTGCAACTGTTTGGTCTTGTAGGAATATCTCATCTCCCTTTCCTTTGCATGCTCTTTCTCAATATAATGCATCAGTTTCATATAAATTAAATACAGAGAGAATAGGACATAAAAGGAAGAAGAATGGATTCTCCAAAACCTTCAAATGTAGTATATTTCTTCCATCTCAATTTGAACACTACGTCTATAACATAGAATATCAGTGTCACACAGCACCAGACAAGCTCATTGAAACTCTTGCCAAGAAAGAAACCTTCCAGTTCAAAGATAATTCATGATTTCATTCGAGTAAGCTTAACTCAAAAATAGATCACATATTTGCTCCTATAACAGATGCCAATCATCTCTCCATCAACTTGCTTGTGCATTGGAAAATTTTACAATCAAATTCTCCCCACTATAGAAGGTTGGCTGCTGTAATATTAGCTGTAGCAGTGACCAGCGTATAACTTTTTTCTTCAGACCTATCCATCCAGCTATCTTACCTTCAGCATAGCTGGTAAATACAACACACTTAAAGCTTTCAACAAATTCATGAGTACTTAAAGGAGCCTAGGATTTATAAAATACTCTTACAAATTGAATCAAAACAGTCCAAACTAATTTTTTTACAATATATATATATGACGATAGGGATTTGAACCTCCAATCTCAAGGGAGAGGAATAGATGTATTAACCATTGGGCTATGCTCATGTTGGCTTTGCCTTTAGAAACTATTTGTATAACACAAAACAAATTATGAAAACTTTGAACATGACCACAATTCATATGATGGACACAGACAAATTATGAGAACTTCTTAGAACAAGTTTAGCTGGAACGGTTCCTATTTGAATAAGTTGACTAGCAATCTTTGCATAAAGAACAGAATGGGCTGAATATTGCTAACAATAGAAAATGCCCACTCTTCCTAAGAGTCAAAGCAGCTTTCAGAAAGAGTCAAGTGAGAAGGCAAACTGCCCAAGTTAAAATGTCCTAATCTTTATGTCCTTGCAACAAAGTCGCCATCATTAGAACTACAACAGAGTGCCTGCTTCGTTACAATCAAGATTACAAAGAAACCTTCAATGGAACTAGCACCTGCTTGGTTATTTAGCAATATAAAACTTCATATCTTCAATATCAACAAAAGCCAGAAAGGATTTCCAATGTCTGTCATGTTATTTATGTTGTTTGTAAAAACGCGTATGATGACATAGAGTACTTATATGATCAATTCCCTTTGCCCCTATTCTCTGAAGACTTAACAAACTTCCAATTTCTCGAAGTGAGTGTCTAAAAGATTTAAGGATTTCTTCCTTCTACTAGGCTTGAGCGCACCCTTAATGACTATCTTGTTGGAGATTGGAGAGAAATCATAGCGTTCCTTGATAAAAGAAAAACAAATGGAAGGCATCGGATATAAATTGGTCCAACTAGTCGATGTGTCTCTGTAAGCCTCCATTTGAAGTTACCCGTTTAATCTTTTCTTTTTCTTTTTTTTTTTTTTTTGGGCATAATTTCACTAATTAATTAGTTTTATTGTTTTTTAATTTTAGGATCTATCTTTGTATTTTCTTTTTTAGAGTAACGAATTGATGAAGAAGAGCCCGTNTTTTTTTTTTTTTTTTTTTTTTTTTTTTTGGGGGGGGGGCTCGAATTCTTGTATGTCCTTTGTATTCTTTCCTGTTTTCTCAATGAAAGTTCGGTATTCATTAAAAAAAAACTAGTAAATAATAAAGGTCCAATTTCTCTAATTGAGCAGCATCCATAAATAGGTTTCATAAAATCCTATCTTCTTGATTCAAGCCAAGGGGAGTTTTCACATATCTCTCTTGTTTTTGTTGGGAGGATAATTATTCATCATGTCTCTCATTTACTGTTTAAATTAATACAATGTTTACGATCCATAAAAAGGTGTATTTACTCAGTACTTCAGGGTTCAAATAGGAGATTTATAAGTTGGAATGCACAAAGTACAAAAATATCCAGAAATTCCTAGAGCTGGTTTCTTAATGGCAAATCAGGAACCACCAACATCCTGTACGAAAGTTGACCGACATCTATCAGTTTATATGGTAGATAAAGCATGGAAGATGAAACTAGTAAGTCCCGTTAATGCCCCCAATCGGCATGATTTCTAAATGAGACTCTCAAGCATGAGATAAAAAACTATTTGTTTAAGTTTCATAACCTAAATTAAATGATAACTATTTATAACCAGCAATATATCATGGAGCCTAATATAACTCACATCTTTTGGAGTATAGATAAACAAGAAAAGAAATAAAAACAAATATGCACATATTCCACTCTCTAAATGCCCCTTCCTATGTCTCGGTATGGTAGTAGTAGTATATAAGTCAACGGCTAACCTTCCAAAGAAGTTAGAAAGCATAGTTTTGTATGTGAGATAGAGAGAGGAAGGGAGGAAGGGGGGGAAAGAGAGCAGCCCAGGAACATAAAATCAAACCTCGAGCTTAGTAGAAATGAACTGTTCACTAATTTCAGATTTCGACCAACTTCTAAATACTCTGTACATGAAATTAACAGATAAGCCATAAACATGCTTTTCTGCTAGAACGCATAAAACTAGCCCACCAAGGACAACAGCATACAGAAGTCGAAAAGGAAAAAATTGAGCCAAAATCTGAAGACCATAGTAGCCAGTAGGAATGTGCTTCCCATACATCATCCAAACAGAAAAGGAGAATGGCATTGAATAATGGGGCAATAAACATACCATGGCTGCACCGGAGACAGGCTCCATACTTGACTTTGCATATGTTACATACTAACTTTTTCCGGGTTTCTTTTACACCTCCCAAATTCATAACAGGCTCCATCTGCGTCAAGTCCTCTATGAATACCTCTGGCATCCACTGACTACAAAATAAATGAGCAAACTCAACAGAAAATCCACTGTCGACGTTCTTATGTACAGGCTTCAGAGCACCACCCTGCTTGGGACAGAGCAAACAGGGCTTTGTGGAATCATTGGTTTTATCCTTCTTCTTACACCAAGAACACGACCAGGATCCATTGACTTTCTCTCTTATACCATAGCACTTATAGTGAACCACCGCATAACAACAACTGCAAGTAACTAACGGATTTACCCCTTTGTACGTATCTCCCTTAGAGCAAAAGTGGCATAAAGATGAATTTCCATCGCAAGGAGAAACAATCAGAACTTTTTCCAATCCTGCATCACCACCTAGAAGCTTCCGTTTCTTCGAAGGCCGCTCCGAAGTTAAGGACACCTTATTCCTACAACCCAATATCCATTCTAAGCCGGGAGACGAATCCAAGTTCGAACAACCCTTGTCTCCAAGAGGAGAACCACTGGCTTCAACCATGCTCACATCCGAGCCCAAACGGTCATCCTCAACCTCGTCTTTAACAATAGCCCCATCCGTAATCTCATCACTAACATTATCACTGCCAACTACATTTGCTTCTGAGTCATTTCCAGAAGACGGAATTGAAAAACATTTCCTAAACACTAAACCACTAAAAGAAGACGCTGCACGCAAAGTATCTACATCAGACAGCGTCAAGTCTCTAAAATATTCCTCTGTCTCAACCCAAATGTTGGAGCCACGAGACCTTTCACCTTGCCTCGAAGACTTCTTGTCTGCCCCAGAATCGGATTTCCTCTGCCGCTTCTTACCACCCGTATGTCTGCTCAAAAAGCTACCCAACCTACTGGGCAGAGTGGGCACATAAGGAGCTGCAGTCTCCTCCGCTACATCAAATGGCGAACGCTCGCACAACGCCTTTTGAGCCTGAGAGTAATAATCAATGTCCACAGTAGACAACTTCTCCTCATGTGTTTGAGTATGGGTCAACGTTACTCTGTTCGGCACTCTTGCCACTGGGCAAGACTTCTCCTCAGCACCACAGCCTCCATCCGCACCCCTACCCATCATCTTCTTTCCCAGGTGACATCGGTCTCTAGTCATCACCAACAATAACCACAAATTAACCCACCTATGGCGCGTTCCATAGTCAAAGCTTCAAATTCCACTCTATCCAAATACAAACACTGCCATACATACGCTTAACCGATCCCGACCTTCGCATGCACGAACTACGCAGATAAAAAGGTACAAAAACAAACCCTAACCCTAACCCTAATCCTAAAATCCTAGTCCAACTCGTCGCTTGCAAGGGAAAAGATGAGGAAAGGATGAGCCGAAACCAGAATTGGGATCCGGAATTAGTAAGGTTCTTGTTCTGTTGCGAGTGATTAAAATTTTGTTCGCAGCTGGATTTCGCTTTCGATTGGAAAGAGAGAGAGAGAGAGAGAGATTCGCGTTATTTGCAGGCAAGTGAAGGCGGTTTGTTTCTAGAAGATATATTTATAGGGGAGACTATTAGGACGTAGTAAGAAAGTGGGAATTCCGCGGTAACAGCTCCTCCACTGCACACGTGTCGTCTATCTATTTGTTCAAGAGATGAAATTGCCTTCTCGGATCAATGCCTATTTTCTTTTTCCTTTTCCTTTTCTTTTTTTTTTTCTAGATGCTTTCTTTTCGTATTTAAAAATTAAATTAAATATACCATATATTTTAATCATTTAACATAATTTGGTCGTCTTAAAAACACATATCGTACTACATCTTTGTTGTAGGCCTTAGCAACTATCGATGTTGAGGATTGTCGGGAGTNTTAATCATTTAACATAATTTGGTCGTCTTAAAAACACATATCCTACTACATCTTTGTTGTAGGCCTTAGCAACTATCGATGTTGAGGATTGTCGGGACTGAGTCCCACATTGGTTAATTTAGGGAAGATCATGAGTTTATAAGTAAATAACACGTCTCCATTGGTATGAGGTATTTTAGAAAAATCGAAAGCAAAAAGTGTTTTATGCTCAAAATATACAATATCATACTATTGTGGAGAGTCGTGCCCTTAATTTAGTCATGTCAATAGAATCTTCAAGTGTCGAATAAAGAAATTACTAGTTTTGAAGATGTAGTCAAAAGTGACTCGTGTCTCGAACAAAAGGGTTTATTTTGTTTGAGGGCTCCAAACTAATGAGTCGAGGCTAGTTCAAGGGGAGACTATTCGAGGGCTACATGGACTTTAGGGAGGTTCTATGGTATACTTTGTTTGAATTGAGGATTGTTTCGTTGGAAGGGAGTAATTTAGGGAATGAGAAACCCAAAGCAAAACCACGAGAGCTCAATACTGAAAGTGGACAATATCATACTATTGTGGTTCCTAACAATCGATCTCAATACTTATGCATAATCAGGCTTCCATAAGTGGAGGAGGGGACGGTAAATCCACCGAACAAAAAGGTAGAACTATATGACAAATATCTCAAAACCAAACAAGCCACAAGCGGAAGTAACTCAAGCATGATTTATGTTTTTTTTAGGTTTAGGTGTTTCGTCTGATCTTTTATTTTATATGAGATTCTCTTTCACCTACTGAATACAACTAATGTGAAAACTAAGCTTGTTTGGCCATATAACGCCCCAAATCCACCGCTAGCAGATATTGTCCTTTTCGGGCTTTTCATTTCGGGCTTCTCTTTAAGGCTTTAAAATGCGTCTTAGGTTCGGGCTGGGCCCCGAAGAGTACAATATATGCTAGCGTGGATTTGGGCCGTTACATGCCTGTCATGCATAGTAAACTTATTAGAAAATTATACGAAAAGCTAACATGAATATCAGTTTTGAAATCTAAATATTCAATTTAACATTTTAATAACAAAAAATGTCAATTTTTGTTTTGTTTTTTTTTGTTTTTTTGTTTAAATGTTTATGGTCATTTATCATAATTTAAACACGTAGGCATAAAATTTGCTATAATTTTCCAACACAGCCATGAGTAGCTGTGATTCTAGTTTATTTCTGTTGAACTTTTTGGCAGGAAAGGGGTCTGAGCGGTGCGATCATTCAGTTCACAATAGCCTCTCCAAATCCACCTGTCTCCAATCGCAATCGTAAGGAGAAGGCAAAAGGAAGAATCCACCAATGGATTTGGCGGAGCTGTGGTCAATTTTTGGCCCTGGCGTTGCCGGAGCTGTGTTCGGCGCCGGGTGGTGGTTCTGGGTTGACGCCGTTGTCTGCAGTTCTGTTGCCGTCTCCTTCCTCCACTATCTTCCAGGTTCTTTATTCATTTACCAGTCCATACCATGTATAATTTGCAGTTAGGGTTTTTTATGGTGTTTTGGTATTGGGGTTTTAGGTATTTTTGCTTCGTTTGCGGCTCTGATGTTCAATTGCGTTCGGAAGGAAGACATCGATTATTCACCATATGAGGAAGGCGAATGGAGGTGAGTAATTTATGTTTTATCTGCTTACCTCTCTCTTTCTATCTCTTGTCGTTTTCAGCCGCTTTTATTGTTTAAAGATGCCACCAATCATATCGCGATCCTCTTGCCTGATCATTCGATTCGATTGAAAGCAATGTCACAGTGTTTTTCTTCAACAAGTGATTGCTCAATGTGATTTAGTGTCTTGCTAGCATCTCCCTGGATGAGTTAGGATTTCATGAACTCGTACATCCGAGACTTAACTCTTAATTTACAATTAGAATACCGTAAACTATGCGTGTCTGCAATAGAAGTCGAGGGTCAACTCTGGGGCATGGTTGAAGGACTTGGGAATTTGAAACCAGTGCCAAACGATTGAATTGTTTGTTAGCCGTCCACTATAAGCTTAGACGAGGTGAAAAACCAAATGGGCAAGTTGGCAACACAATCTGAACACTGTGTCAATGGCTGTATTTAGTGTAAGAGTGATTTGGAGATGCAATCCCACACAAAGACTTATACACATTCTTTTGGCTTAAGCAGTATTTGTACTTTATATTTATTATTTGGACATCATTTTAATCAATTCTATAAAACCCCTACGGAAGAAAAGCTTTTTCTCTTAGAGTGGAAGACTTATTCTTCTCCAGTCTATCCTTAGTGACATTCGTGTGTATTTTCCATCCTTGTTTTGGATCCTTGTGAAGGTTTTGTAGTTCCCTAGAGAGACTTATTTGAAGACCTTTTATGGGAAGGGGTGGAGGAAGGGAAGGGTGCACATTTGGCAAATTGGGACGTGGTGTGGGGAATCTTAGGGTATGTAATAGGGCTTTGTTGGGCAAATGGTTACGGTATTTTCCTTGAGAATTTGACATTCTAGTTATGGTAGTTTTGTTATTCTGAGGGGGAGGAAATCTTTAGTTATGGAGCCTCATCCTTTTGGAGGGGTCCTCTTGCATCACGTTCTTTCGTTGTTGGGCGAGCGCCTTTATTTTCGAGTTCTCCCATCTTTTCCTTACTCTGGAAGATCAAAGTTGTGATGAAGGTAAGTTTTGTCTGTTTAGCAAATCCTCCCTGGCTGAGTTTGTACTCTGGATTGCATTTAGATATTTTTGCCTTAAATGACTGGGGCATTATGTGGTATCCTTTGTGGGGGAGCAGCCGAGGACCTAGATCATCACTTTTGGTTTTGTTAGTTTACTAGATTGTTGTGGGGTGGCTTCTGTGAGACGTTTTCCTTATGTTTGTCTTGGTCGGGAGTTGTAACTCCATGGNTTTTTTTTTTTTTTTTTTTTTTTTTTTTTTTTTTTTTTTTTTTTCCATCATCCTTTTCATGAAAAGGGCCACTTTTGTGGTTTTCTTTTCTCTGTATTATTGTTTATGGCCTTTGGGAGGAAAGAAACAATAGGATCTTTAGAAGAATGGAGAGATTTTTGGGTCAAGGTTTTTTATTTTACTTATTTATTTACTTTCGATAAGATACAATTTCATTAAGGTTTGAAATTTACAAAAAAAAAAAAAAAGAAAGTGTTATCCATGATACTAAAACTTTCCCAATTAACAATGAGGAGGTAAGATTGTAGGAAGCAAAATATTAGACAATTTACACTATTTCATGGTAAACAACATTGTCGAAGAGCCTAGTAGGAGTTTTCGTGAAAACTCCTTGCATTCGCTCTTTCCAAATATTCCAAAAGAAAGTCATAATGAGGTTGGTCCCTGCCAGAGTTTTTGCATTCTTTAAAGGGTGGTGCGTTAAGACCATGTTCAGTTAATCTTTGACCTCCCTAGGAAAAGTGTGGTGTCATCCAAAAATGTTGAGAATATTTATTCATAAGTTATAGGCATAAGTACACTACATAAATAGGTGGTTTTGTGATTCATTATCTCTCTTGCCTAAAGGGCATTAATTGGAAAATAGAGTCATGCAGGGCATTCTTTTTTGTAGGTTTTCATTTGTGCCAATGGCTTTGAGCATAGTTTCCAATGGGAAAAACTCCACCGTTTTTTGAATGATTACCTTTCCATATTGTCTTGGCTATTGTGAGGTTTATGGCTTCTATTTTTTTCCCCATATCCATCGTTAAGGATTTTGTGGAGAAAACCCATTCCTAGGAAGGCATTTCAATGAGCCTACTTCTTGGGATAACACTATTGGGCAAGATCAAGGCTTAATTTGGCCCATTCTGTAGCTTTGCTATCCTTGAGGTTCTTATTGAACTGTGACTTCCAAAATTTGTTGTCATATTTCCATATTTCTTTGATTGTGGTCGTCTTGCAATGTGAATGTNTTTTTTTTTTTTTTTTTTTTTTTTTTTTTTTTTTTTTGAATAAGAAACAATTTCATTGATGATTGGAATTTACAAAAGGGATGTAATATCCATAGTGTTTACAAAAGACTTTCCCAACTTGCAATGTGAGTGCCTATACAAAAGAGGATATTGCAATGCTAGCATGGTGTTGGCAATCCAAGATGTGTTTACTCCATCACCCACCCTATGGCAACTGCAGTTAGTGATGAGGTTTTGGTGCTCTTTTATAAACTTCATCGCCCATTGGCAAAAGATGGGAATAATCGGTTTGTACAAGATGTAGAGCGTATTTAGCTTTTATAAGATTCCTCCCACAAGGCATTACCTTCAAGTGAGGTACGGTCACTTGTTAGATTTCACACCTCTGGGTCTCTGTTTGTGAAATTTTTTTGTCATTACCCCATAGGTCTTATTCTGCATGACTAGAGCTGGTTGGGCTCTTCTTGGGTTTTTTTTTTGTTTTTTTGTTTTTGTATTCCTCGTGTATTCTTCCATTTTTTTTCATAATGAAAACTTTTATCCCATAAAAAAACCCTTTTCAGCCTTCTCCCCTATCGGGTGGGTTGTGAAAAGGAGGAACTAAGGGGCAAGAGTGAGGTTGGTTAGGGTTTGAGATCATGCTTAGTGAGAGAGAGTTGAAAAAAGAGTGTGTATGCAGAAAATATCATAAACGAAGACATGGAACGTAACTTCTTGACAGAATGGTCCAAGGATAGTAAACATAGGTGGAGGTCCAACAACTTCTGAAAAATGGTGTATTAGAGGTTGTGATTCTCGGCGAAGGTATAAGAATAATATTCAAAATGCTATTATATAGAAATAAAATTTTCATGCATCATCCCTCCCAAACTTTAAAGTTCATGCCCCCAAGAATTTCCATCAATCATAGGTCCACCAATTTAGGGAGGCAAACCAATAACCCAAATTCTAGAAAAAGAAAAGACCAGCTCTTAAAAGAAAAGGAGCAATAGAGGAAAATGGTCTAGAGATTCGTCATCCTTCGTACAAAGACAACAAGCCAAGGGGGACAAAGCCCAATGTGGGAACTTCTGTAATTTGACGGCAGGATTAACTATTAAGATTGAGACTTCTATAGGTGAGACACAAAAGAAATGTTCACTTCTTAGGGACTTGAAATTCCGAATATAAACCACGAAAGAGGCCTTGAACTTAGCAGGAGGATTGGTAAGATGCCTGGAAAACCATTTCCTCACACGTTCAGCAGTTGCGATACTCGTTTGAGAATAAAATTACTAGTGACTTGCAAGCTAAACTCTAGCTTGTAGGCACTTCATTAAAATCTAGCTTGTTTGGAAGACCTATTGCTTAAAGAAATCTTTTCATATGCCCTAAGCTTCCATACTAGTCTACAATATTGGTTCATATTAGGTAGGACATGATGAATTGATATGCTAGTTATTTGATAGTTTTACTTGAGATATCACGGAAATAAGCCTCTGTAAAATTCAAGTTTTGGAGACCTATAAGCAAAGGAAAATTAGAAGAATTGTGTGATAACATCGAGAATTTAATGTCTGTTTTGATGTGGTGCTAGTGTTTTTCTGTAATTAACAGTACTGACGTTTCCCTTAACTGCAGATTAAAGCTTTGGCTATTCTTCGCTTATGTGGTATCCTTCGTTTCATTAGCAGCATCTGTGGGGCTCTTGATTCAAGATTCAGTAGTAAAAACTGGCCTATCAGCATGGACGGGAGTTGCAGGAGTATTGCAGTGTGTGTTTGTGCTGGTTAGGTAAATGGCCTCTCTCCTTTTTATTATCTTAATTCTGATTTTTCCCATTTCTCTTTTAGTTGGATTTGTGCCAGCAAACATGTAGCCACTTCTTATTGTCTACTCCACCTAGTTGTGGAATCATTCAGCAAGGCAACTTTGTTAAAGAAGAGTTGTTGGGGTTCTTTCATTATGTTGTTTCTCTTGATTTCTGAGCATGTCTGAAACTACTACATAAGATGTTTAAATCGTGCCATAAACAAAGTTGGTTGAACAAGAATATTTTCTCTCTAGCAGTCTGATGTTGTATCAATGTATGCCCCTGTTCCTTGGTCTTCGTTGCATTAAATAGCTTTATGGAAAAACCAAAATCATTGAGGGGTTTCAATTTTCATCACTAGCACAAGTGTCATGTAATACAAATGCTATGTAGCTAGACCCTGGTCAGTACAGTCTATGTTCTGTTTTCCTGAAATACTGTTTGTTGCAGTGGGTTGATTTACTGGACTTCTCACACGGAATAAGTTGGAAAGAATTATGCACTTAGATCTCAGAGGCTGAAGAGTTACCAACTGCATAGCGCGTTGCTTCGTCAAGTCGATTGTGTGTCATTTGACTTTTCCAACTATGGAACTGAACAGTAAGAGCTTTCTACTTGTAAATGTCATGTTAATCTTAATCTGAAACCATGTCTGTAAATCTTTATGGATCCAATATAAGTGAGCAAAGTGAGCCAGCATTCAATGTTTCAGCCACTTCAGTTTGTCGCAGTGTTTATATTATATACTTACAAAGCATAAAATGATGCAGGGTGGTCAGTTTTGCTTTGGTTTTTAGTTTCTTTCCTTCGAAAAATTGTGGATGCAAAATGAATAATATATAGATGGACAATGGTGGTATTGTCAATAGACATATAGATGGACAATGGTGGTATTCAATCTATTGACAATAAAATGGTGATATTTGAGATTTTTTTTTTCTCGTTGAATTTGATCCAAATTTATATTTTTTGGGAATCGGTTGGATCCGCGGAGGATTTTGGTTTATTACTAGGGATTTTAGGTAGCACGTGTAGGATTTTGGTTCATTACTAGGGATTTTAGGTAGCACTTGTAACTAATCGGTGGGGTTTATTGCTAGGGATTTTAGGTCTTTATTGGACAACAGGTAACTAATCGGTAGGGGATTTTGGTTTATTACTAGGAATTTTAGGTCTTCATTAGACAACAGGTAATTAATCGATGGGGGATTTTTTAGTTTATTATTAGGGCTTTTTGGTCTTTATTGGACAACCGGGAGTTTTGAATTTCAAGATTTATTTATAAATTATTCAATAACTTGATACGAAGAGATTGTAGGTCGAATCCCTCACCTTTAAATGTCGTTGAATTAGAATATTTATAAATTTATTATCATTTTAGATATATTTTAAATCGGCTGAAATTGATTAATCGAAAGGTTATGTTATTAAACCTTTTTATTTTATTTTTATTAACAAGTCAAAAACCAATATCTTAATCATATTCCTTCTAAAATTTTCCCTTTCAAAAAATAATGAATTAAGAAAGCCGAGGAGGGGTCAAGAGAATCGTAGTTAGACTACGACATCAAACAACCATTTGCTTTAATACGAAGCATAGGCTTTGAAGAACGACTTAATGAAATGGACGAGTCCAGAGGGGATTGCTTAGGCAGCAAGTAAGTATGGCTTTCCACAACAGCTTCATTCATTATTGAATCATTTAAATTTAACAAACGAGAGCTGCTACAGCCGACACTGATTCCGAGAGGGACATCAACCATCCATTGCTGACAATTTTAATTACTCATAAATTGTCACTTTTATAACCTCTTTCATTTATTCAATTCCAATTCATTTCTCTTTCATCTTTTTTCATAAAATATTTTAATTTAGTTCAATTTAAAGAACAAAAAACAAAAAAAAAAAAAAAAAAA
>NC_036638.1:17202804-17216467 GCF_002806865.2 Cucurbita pepo subsp. pepo
AAAAAAAAAAAAAAAAAAAAATTAGCTACTTTCTTGGGGCATGCGAGTCGTTCATGATAAAAATAGTTGGCAATTTATTTCGAACCAAGTTCTCAAGTCATTCTTAACACCAAAAACAGAAGAGATGCTTAAGAGAATGGGCAATTAATCACTAAACTTAATCCCTCTTATTGATGTGTAATTAGTGCAGTTCAATGTCAAACAAAGCTACAAACTACCCAACCACCCAACAACATCCCAAACAATAAATCAGTATCAGCTGAACCAAGATTGAAACTTCCTTTCTTTTTTTTCTTTTCTTTACCATTTTTCTTTGAAGCAGCACAGTAAGTAACCCTTTTATCTTTTCTTGTTTTTTTTTTTCTGTTCTTCCCTAGTAANAGCTGAACCAAGATTGAAACTTCCTTTCTTTTTTTTCTTTTCTTTACCATTTTTCTTTGAAGCAGCACAGTAAGTAACCCTTTTATCTTTTCTTGTTTTTTTTTTTCTGTTCTTCCCTAGTAACTTCCAGAATCAAAAACCTCTTCAAAAGTGAGAGAAGAAAGAACCAAATAACCCAAAAGATGCATCTTTGAACGCAGACAAAATATGCGCCTGCCAAACCTCTGCAACTGCCCTTTTAAAACTGCAAAAACTCCCGCTGTAAAGGCAGGCAGGCAGGATGATTTGGGCAACTGTAACTTATTGCACTATTTGCACTGTTCAGTGTTTCAATTAACATCCCAACCCAACTCCCATCAGCATTTCTTTAAAACCATGAAAACAAAAAAGAAGGAAAATGATTTTAAACGAAGAAAAGAAAATGAAATAAAATAAAATAAAATAAAAACTGACCCATTGCGATTAGAAACTGTGAAGAACTAGAACTTTTCATGGGTGAAAAGGAAGTAATTCAGGCATCCGAGTCAGATGAGCTCAGTTCAGAACCGGCTCCATCCTTGCTACTTCCCTCGTGAGATTCAGATATCTTTGGCTGAATGCATCGCGGCACTTTTAGAGATGGCTTCAACTTCATGCATTCCAACTGCAATCAAAATTAGAGCATATATTACAAAGTTCCAACTTCAACAGCTAATGTAAACAAGAACTAGATTTTGGAAAGTATTGCAGAGGAGATTAGTGAAATGTCACAACAAGTATTTTGTTTACCTCCTGATAGAAAGAATTGATCTCTTCTTCGGTAAGGCCTTCGTCCTCACCGTAGTTCTCTTCCCATCCAAGAGAACGAAGAAAAGCAGCCTCCTCCTCATCTAGAGATTCCGAAGCAGCGTGCCTCTGAGTTTTTTCACCACTGTCACAAGATCCCCGAACCTCTTCGGAACCAACTCCATTTGGAATCTCCATAGCACCATTTTCAATCACTTGAGAACTTGCAGGAGTGTTGATTTCTTCCTTTGTTAGTTCATCAGATTGGCCAATTGAAGGAGATTTCACAGAAGAGCATGAATCTGAGAGAACAGCAGAAGAAGTTGTTGAAGTTTTCTTCTTAATGAGGTTAAAGAAATCATTCCGACTCTGGACTTGTGATAAGGAAGGTTTTTTTTCCAAAGTTGATCCAGATTTGAGATCTAAGCTAGCTGCCTTCCTCTCCAAAGAGGAAACATTTGCGTTGTTTGGGCTTTTCAAAGGAGCATGTGGAACTGAAGGTGCAAGAGCGAACTGGTTGTTTGCTGCCATGCTGCTTGCGTTACTAGTTGGACTTGAGACATCCTTTGCCGCAAGGGACACACCATTTTCTCGCACAGGTTTTAGAACAAGAAACTTCCCATGAGAACTCTTTTGGGCATCAGGCTTGACATGTCCTCCACGAGATTGGTTGGCATGGACTGACGAGGGCTGTGGCTGTCCACCCTTGGTGGTTACATTAAGTTCTCCAGTTCTTGATACTAATTTGGGCTTTGATTTATCAGAAGAATTAAGCGCCTGTAAAAAGGGAAACAAACACTAATGATCATTTAAGGGGCCAAAACAGAAGACTTGCAGTTAGATATAATAATGAGAAATATGTATTCCTAGACATGTTCAATGCTGAACTGGAAGATAAAATCAATAGTTTGTTGTAGAAATTTATCATGAAACTAACTATATTTCATATTACAAGAGTAGAGAGTTGCTTGGATGTAGTTTATCAAAATTGTTTTTACAAACAGATCTTTTAAAATTATCAGGAAAGATATGGTCTGTGTTCATATTTTCATACATTTCTTCACCATATAAATATAATAATCTATTTGTACTTTTGAAAGAATATTACTATTGATCAGGCGTGAAAAAAATTAATTTAGAAAACTTTAACTAAAACACAAAATATATATATATATATATATATATATATATATATATATTTTTGTCTTCTGTTTTCTTTTGGTTCTAAATCCATTTTAAGAACTACACTGCTAGCACAACAAAAATTTACATCGGCTTCAAAAGGAAAAACAGAACAAATGAGAACCCCTTTCAGAAGAGGAGTGCTCAATTAAAGTTATAACCATTGATACATGAAGAGGAGATCATAATCAGTTAACAGCTTAACGATCTTTCAGGTAAAATAAAGAACTTGCCTACCGAATGTAACACGTTATCAAACAAAGAATACTAACCACCAATGGTATATTGGCTACAGCACAACAATCAAATGAAGAACCTTAACATAGAAAGTTTACACTTCCCTTAAAGCATATTTAACCTACTACCACTGGCATTTTCGACTCTTGAGAGAGTAAAAAGTGGTCAACCAAAGATAATTCAGTCTGCAAAGAATCGAAGTGGCAAAGCACATATATGCGCACATGAAATCGGATAAAAAAACAAAGCCTGCAATCTCTTTCCTATCATCTACGTCTTACAGATTTCCAAAAGGTAATCGGACAGACCCCTTTGAAGAATTGGCAATAACTATTTCCTAAATCAGATAACGCATTAGATGATATAGAACCCCCCTGCCATCCCTTTCTGGGGCTCACTAGTATTTTGTTCTTTCAATCATCCTTAAATTGTGTTTGTCATCAAATAGAAGCGGGGGAAACGACATAGTTATCTAGCACATTGTAAATGACATCGAAGCAGAAGCTTCTAGCATTTTCAAATTCCACTATCTAACAGTTAACACACACTATCCTTCAGTCATTAAGTTAAAAGGACAGAATACTTGAATAACAAACTTCCACAAAAAGTTCTACAGTTTCTAAAATGTAGAAGCAGTGTTTATTTGACAAGCGACTCTCTCTACATATAAATCCTAAGAACTTAATACTACATAAGTAGCCAAGGAGAGAGTATTAGTTCTAGCTAATATCAAAGATTGACACAAGTTGTCAAGATACCGTGTAAATGGTTCTCAGTTCTCTCACATGTTTTAAGTACCAAGCTTTATATTTTTTAATCAACAAAAATAATTGCACCAAAATTAATCAAAATATAAAGAGGTAGAAACAAATCTATACAGCATAAGATTCAACAATTGCATCAGCCCCAATTACCATAGCTTTTGGCATAGAAGGTGTCACCGGTATTAATTGCCTGGACTGTTTAATAGCCAATTCCTCAAGCCTTTGAGTCTTGACAGATAACTAGGAAAGTTGGGGGGTAAATGGTGAGAACGTTAGATCAAAAGGAGCACATAATATACAACACAAGAAGCCAAAAGGTACAATAAGGTACCTCAGATGCCTGGGGAGCAGCACGAGCTCGAGATGGAGACTGCACCAATGCTTCAGCCATATTAAGTCCAGCTGTCACACTTGGAGGTCCTATCGCCGATGTAGCAGGAACATTTTGTTGAAATGACAATGACCCTGTGGTGCTTCCAATCATATTGGGCACCTCAGCAAGAGCAGATGTCCATCCCTCTCCACCAATTAAGGCTGAATTCCCAATTGGCAAGCTTTGAACTGGTGAGCTCAAACCAGGAGATGAAACTCTTCCAATTTCTGATGCTCCTTGCCTTTCTTCGGATCCCAGTGACGGAAAATCCTTTTCAAAGACAGATTTTTGAATGCTACTGCTGACACTAGATACAGAAGGCATTCCATGACCGTTGTTGTGAATGCTGTTAGCACCAGCTTTTATATCTGTTGCAACTCTTCTGTGAAACAACTCATCTTGCTTCCTGGATACCATTGAATGGGATCGACGCAAACCATCTTTATCAATCCTACCAGAAAGAATCTTTCCTAGAGAATCATGAGCATCACAATCCCAATTATCCCCAAAGCTTAACCTATCCTTTTCTTTCTCACGATCCTTATCACGATGACCCCTGTTAAAACTACTATATGCATGTTTGGCAGAACCATTGCTCAAACTTCTCCTTGAATTTGATGAAGATGCCCGATCCAGAAAAGCAGAACGTGTAGTGTCAAAATCACCAGTGGTCTTGGAAGTTCTATTTCTCGATTGAGATAGAGAGGACACATCTACACAATATAGGACATACAATTAAAGACGTTCACCATTTCAAACCAGAGGCAAGTCAGCAGTAAGTGAAAGCATCATTAATGAGAGCATGTAATATTTTAAAATAAAAAGAAGCAGTACCTGTTGGTGAAGAAGACAACGGAGAAAGGTGGTTTGAATTGCCGCCACCAGTAAAGCTTCCAGTACTTCTCAACCATTCTGGAACTAAAGTGGGTTCACTTCTTTCCATAGGGAATACTGAACATGATCAAAATATCAGAAGCAAAAAAAACACTTCTAGCCTTCTTTACCACCTCAAATCGCCCAAAAGCGCGCTCCTTATACAGCGGAATGTATAAAGCCCTAACCTGTACTTCGTTATTTCAAATTCCTAACCTCTACTTTGCACAGAATAACGGCTACAAGCCGTATGTGTCATCAACTTAGTTGCATATCCAGGTTTCAGCAAAGATTGACATAAGCAGTGAATGCTTCAAAGTTGCAAACGCACGGGGAGTGAACCCAGAGGATGGTTCTCAAAATTGATGTCCTAAATGCCACTAAAGAAGCTTTTCTTCTACAATTATCCTACTTCAAGAACACTGCTATTCAATCAAGTAGCTGCCAATTTGGCTACAAGCTGAACGCATTATGAACGGGATTTATCTCATCTTATGAACAAAATGAATACAACCCAATTCTCACACGGGAGAGGAACATCAGAGGATGAAAACAGAGGAAATATCAAGGATAAGATGATGAAGCGGTTTCAATTAAAAAGAATGGTATGAAGGAAAGGCCTCACTATCTCTCCCAGCCTCCGTGTTCAATTAACTGTAGATTCGGTCAGCAAAACACCCTCGGAAAACCCTCGTCTTCAAGGGAATCGGTTGAGATGCAGAAAAATAAAGAAGGGTATATCTCACGAACAAAGAGGCGGACAATTCCAAAGCAGAAGATTGTCCCCGTCAAAATAGTTCGATCAGAGGAGGAAAAAAAATAAAACCCTAACGAAATAAGAAATTAGAAAAACCACAATCCGAACACCGATTGAATGTGCCGAAACAAAAATCAGAAACCCTAAGCCAAATATGCACCCTCCGAAAAACCTTCCACCGATGTTCGAACCGCAAGAAAAATAAAAAAGAGATAAATAAAATACCCTAGGAAATATCCGATGAAGACGAAGAACTAACCAACCCTACCCCTAGACAGATTGACAAACCTCAGAAGACGGAACTGTTTCAATAACTGCCTCGAGTGGTTGCTGAATATCCCCAAAACAAAAAGAAATGCGTCTGAAGATGGCAACAAGAGAGAGAGAGGTTCAGACAGTGAAGAAAGAGCGGCGGCGGAGAGAAAGAGAGAGAGAGAGAGAGAGAGAGAGAGAGAGAGAGAGAGAGAGAGAGAGAGATTGGGAATGAGAGAGAATGAGGCTTGGGTTGTTCGGAACAGCGAATAGGACTTTTGTCAGTTCGCTCGGCTGGGTCAGGTTCAGCCACCGTGCGGTGGCAGAGAGAACAAAGAACGGCAGAGAGAAAACGGAACGGCGGAGAGAGAAGAGGAGGCAAACGTGTAAAACTCTGGCGAGGGAGAGACGGCGAATGTGAAAAAAAAAAAAGAATTAAAATTAAAATTAAAAAAAATAAAAAGTATTTAGTTTTCTTTGACACTCTCAAAATCAAACAAACAAACAAATGAGTCCCTCTGTTCCTCTTTCAGCGCCATTGCTAAATCTAAATTATTATTTATTTATTTTTCTTAATATTATAATAAATATTGGGAGTAATTTTTTTAATTAATAAGAAATTTCCCCAATTTTGTTGGTAATGGGCGGCGATTCGCTGCGACTCGGTGTACTCTACATTGTAGGTACACCACGTGTTTCATGTACCCTATGACTAAATTACCCTCTTCTTTTTATCGATTTTAATTTACGGATATTTTCTAAAAACATTAAATAAAATATTAACTGCTTTTAGAGTTTAATTTAATTTTAGTTTTAAAACGATGCTTTCAATATCTTAATATAAAATTTTAATATTAAATCATATTTTTATATGAAAATATTTAAATCTCATTATTAAACATATTTCTAAGGTTTATATTTATTATGATAATTATATAAAAAAAACGTATCATTTTATCATATAACTTGGATTTTGATATTTTTAATGTTTAAATACTATTTATTATTTAATTTTATAAAATTTTAAATTTTAAATTAGTTAATTATAATAATTTTGTTTGTTTATGGTGTTGAATTTATATAAAAAATTTATATATATATTCCAACTGATAGAAACAAATAACAATAACTTTTAAAATCATTAAAAAAACTTTTAACCCAATTTCCTAAAATTACCTTTATTAGAAAATGGGGACTTGCTTATTTAGGTTTTAAGGAATTATTTATGAATATAAAATTCTAAAATAAATAAATAAAATAGAGTGATTGGTTAAATATATTATTTCACTAATTTAATAAATAAAAATACTCTCAAACTTTAAATTTTGTCTAAAAAATTATTTAATAAGTATTTAAAAATTTTATCAGAATAATTAAATTAGAATTAAAAAATGTTTAAACTTAAACCTATATATATATATATATATATATAAACAGCTACCGAAAAAAACCAAACATGTCGTATAAAATTGGGACAAGTAAAAGGGTACAGAGGTCATGCATGAATCCAAACACAATTTTTATAACTTTTATAATTTTTTTATCCGTAATATGGAAAATTCAAATAAGACGACTTAAATGGTTGACATTTTAATATTTTCATGGACATGGAAATTTCTTATGAAATTCAACTGGAGATCGAGAGGCTTCCAACAATTGACTATTTTTTCACCAAATTAAAATAATATTAATTGTTGGAAAATAAAATTGAGAAAAAAAAAAAAAGAAGAAGCTAATTGACCAAAAGGAAATTAATTATTGGAATAATTCTTTTTCTTTCTAAAATTACTTGGCCTCCAAGTTCTAAAATAATAATTATTTTTTTTTAAATATTTATCTGGATTTTAATATTTAACTTGAATTAATCTGAAATTAATAATTTATTTTGTTTTTTCTGTAAGGTTTTTTTTTTTTTCTTTCAATAAAGCAGTTTAGAAAATTTCAGGAAAAAAAAAAATAAAAGAGGTGTTAAATATTTGCAATACTTGCCCCTGGAATTCCAATAATTGAAAATGGGGCTCCCAAATTCTTGGTATTCCTATTTCAGCCCCCAATGCAAAAGAACGGGTCTTCTACTATTTATGTAGTTATTATTTAATCAATAAATCTCGTAAAAGAAAAAATTGTTAGTTGAAATAATTATAATGATGGAGAAACGGCGTCGTATTCGCATTTAATGAAATAAATTAATCTTTTTCTTTTTATTTTGAGTTTTTTTTTTCATTTAAATTTAAGTTGTGTAATAGCTCAATTTCACGATTAATTTTAATTTCAATTTATTTAATTAATCTCATTTTTTTATTTTGTTTACATTTTTTTGAATTTAAAATATACTTTGCGATTTAAATAACTGATTTTTATTAAATTTAACGTATTTTTTATTTATTTAAACATATTATTGTAAAAAACCAAACACTTATGAGAACCATATGACATGTGTAATGATCGGTCATTTCATACATAGTATAATAGTGGTCGTTGTTGAAAATAATGAACAAACCATTAATAAGACCATTAGAAGCTATCGTTATATTTATGTCAAGTCTTCGCGTAATCTTGTTTCTCTAAAGAGTCTTTGTCACGAGACATAAAAATTCAAGTGACGTATGAAAAGAAAATAATAGCGCAAGTGAGTATAAAAATACTCACTTAGTCGTCTTTTAACGACCTAGATCCACCGCTAATAGATATTGTTCTCTTTGGGCTTTCTCTTTCGGGCTTCCCCTCAAGGTTTTAAAACGCGCACGCTAAGGAAAGGTTTCCACTCCTTTATATAGGGTGTTTTGTTCTCATCCCCAACCAAGGTGGGACATCACACATCTGTTCATGCTTACCTTGAAACATAATTATCATACTTTTACGTTCAATTCACCTGGCTATGCAACTAACCAAAACTTTTTGTAAAACCAACTAAGTTATCTATGTGGGTCATTCAGGGAGAGCAATACAAGCGTCGTGCTGCTAGGCGAAGCGATGAAGTGCTGCACCTTAGATGGCGAGAGTCCAGTAACAGAAAACATCACTAACTTACGCTCTAACCTAAGTAGCATGGAGCATTGGAATCTCGTGTGAATCAACAAGGACCACCTTGCAAGGCTAAATACTCTTGGGTGACCGATAGTGAAGTAGTACCGTGAGGGTAGAGGTAGTTGGTAACTCTCTAAAATTCTATCTTGGTAACGTCATAACACAGGAGATTGGTAACCTTATAGAATCTTATCATAATACCATAGTAAAAGATAGCGACTTAGTGTTTGTCAATTAAGATACATATGTGGACTAGCAAAAAATGACTCCACCGTTGCTAGGGACGGCTGGCAATCCACAGAGGCTCGACATAGTATATCATAACGTGTTGTCAATCTACCATGAAATCCTATTTAACAACAACGGGAACATCTCCAAACAATGACCACGAGCCCCTCACAATGGCATGAGAAGTTGCAACAATGACATACAACAAGCCAAAATTCTCTTGGACGGTCGTGAATCAATGGAAAAGTGAAATGCATTGTGTTGGATTTGTTGATTGTGTTTTTTAAGGACTAAAACGAACGAAAACGACAAGTTTCACACAAAATTAACGATGACTCAGAGTAGGTTAACAATGACCCGGAATTGAACGGTTATAAATTAAATATAAAATAATAAAAAGTAATAAGAGCACCGACAAAGAGTGGGTTTATTTAGTGTTTTAAGAGACAACAGTGGTACAGCTAATAAACACAGAATGGTGTTTGTGTCTCGTTGACTTTGGCAAAAGGTTTAAGCACTTCGAAGTGGGAGACACTCGGGTGGGAGCTAATTTATTTTACATATTTTGTTGATTCAATAATTATATTTCTATTTTTTTTTTTAAATTATTGTCAAAGTAATATAAAATTTTGTATTCAATTTAGTTTTATATATAATAAAACGTAAATTTTGTTGGTAAAAAAATAAGTATTATTTAATCATAAATTGACTTTACACGGTTGGACAAGCGCGTATATTACATCGACATATAGTTTAAAGTAATAGATTTGTTGAAGTTGAGTTAGGATGGTAGATAAGTCGAGTTTCATGTGATGTATGTGAAAATATTTTAATATAATAAAATGTCAAATCGTCATTGAAGAAATTATCTACGTTTTAAACTATAGTTTTTAAAATAAAAACATTTGGTAAATTGTCGAACAAGTTAAGAAGTTTTAGGACATTTTAACCATTCAAGCGATGTACTTCGACAATTATAAAAATTTAATCTTAACCTTTTAATAATGTAATAATTTTTCAATCAAAATAACTTTTGTTAAATAATGAAATGTGAGACTCACGTCGATGAGAGAGAAAGGTAAGTCTTAAAGAAGGTGGACACGAGACAGTGTGCCAACAAAGATGCTAGCCCCAAATGTGGTGGATAGAGATCCCATATCGATTAAAGAGGGGAATGAGTGTCAGCGAGGATGTTGAGCTCCGAAAGGTGTGGATTGTAAGATTCCACGTTAATTGGAGAGTAGAACGAAACATTCACTATAACGGGAGCGAAAATCCCACCATTTTAAAAACATTGAAAAAAAGTAGATGATGCTAGCGGTGGATATGAGCGGTAATATGAACCCAACCCAACCTATGTATAATATTTTTGAGTAGAGTTGGTTTGAGATGGTCCGTTATTTTATTAAATATAAAATTAAAAAGTTTAAAAAGATAATTTAATAATTTTGTTAGAATATAAATGAAGTATAGAAATTAAATATTTACCATAATAGAATTAATATTAAATTATTACACATTTAGAGAGGAAACGTGCTTTTTTAAATGGCTATTATACTTTATTACGAGGAAAACGTGAGGAAATAAGGAAAAAAGAAAAGTATGAGACGAAGGTGAAATTAAAAAAAAAAAAAAAAAAAAAAAAAAATAATAATAATAAAAAGAAAATAAAAAAGGTCGAATTTTATAAGCTGGTGGAGCAAGGGGATGCGTCAGCGACGGTGAGAAGAAATAGTCTGTACTTGGTATCCGACAAGCAACAAAAAGAGGTCCCTCCAAATTCCAAGCCAATCGCCGTCGCCTCCCCTATTGTTTCGGCTACCAATTCCTCCACGTAGCACCGCGTTTTTTTTTTTCTCTCTCTCTCTCCGGCGTTTACCAGTCCAATTCAGTCCATCTTTCCTCATTCTTGGAGGCTGATTCAATCTTTCAATTCCTAATTCCATCAATTTTTGTAGTTTTTCCTTTCTGAAATCGTTGATTTCTTGTTGTTGACGGCGGAGGGGGGATAGTTTAATGGGCTAGAGTCTCGATGCATCGTCTGCCTGAGTTTTTCTCTCCTGGGAAACGAAAAAAAGCTATGGATTCGAGAAAAAACGCCGGTAAACCCAAGCTTGGCCGACTTAATGCGGCGAAGAACATCGATTATGACGCTCCTTCCTCGTCTTCTTCGCTCGAAGATTCTTCTGGATCTCTTTACACTCGGTCCATGGACACGCCGGATGCCTCCAGCTTTCGGATTAATGGGATCGACGGTGAAATTGATTTCATCTGTCGGACTTTAGGGCTAAACGGTCCTGAAGACTTTGGGATTCCGATGGAGGCTTGGGAGGCCAGAAAGCTTCGTTCATCTTCCGAGCTTCTACTGAAGTCGAGATTGCATACTATTGATAGCCCGAAGAGCGAGGAAGTTAGTATGGAGAAGGAAGATAAAGAAATCGAAGATGAATTGTGCCTTAGGGTTAAGGATTCAGTTCGAATTAGCGTTGAGCAATCGACGGCTAAGACCGAATCTCTCGAGTGGAATGAAAGCCGTATGGCTACTACTGTTGAATGTAGCCCGAGAAGTGGAATCAATGGTGCTCGGCCTCCCTTACTCAAGCCGCCGCCGCCTATGGATGTCGATAATACTTGGGACATTTTGAAAACCTTTGCTCCTTTAGTTGACGAAGAAAATCGCGATGAAGTTCAAAAAGGAATCGAACCTTTTGTCGAAGGAGAAGGAGAGGGAAATATTGTCGGGCCTGTGGAGAATTCACCGCTCGTTCGGTCTTGGTGTTCTTTCACAACCTCGAATGATGATGACTGTTCGAGCTGCACTACAGAGCCTGCAAATATTTCACCCAATATGAGATGCAAACCCGTCATCACGACTTGGGTAAAAGGAAAACGTCTAGGGAGCGGTTCATTTGGATCTGTGTATGAAGCAATGTCACAGTACGTTATGTTTCTCTTAGCTTATTTGGTAGGAAGAAGAATTTCCCGGTGGCTGATACCCTTTTGTTGATAGGAAGAAGAACTCAGCTTAAATCCCACATTAGTCTTCGTTTACTCTGATAATTCATCTGGGTTTCCAAGAACATCTTGATCAGAAAGCCTTAGTGTTATTTTGGCTATCTGATTTTGTTTCTCTTCTGCAGGAGTGGGGCCTTCTTTGCAGTCAAGGAAGTATCACTGCTCGATGAAGATAGTCAGGGAAGACAAAGTATCTATCAACTTCAGCAGGTGAGTTACACTTGCCCTGATTTGAAATTCTGAATGTGTACACTTTATAATCTCTTATTCATAACCTGTTTTTCTTCCAGGAGATAGCTCTTCTAAGTGAGTTCGAGCACGAGAACATAGTTCAGTACTATGGCACCGACACGGTATTGGCCTTCTCCATCCTGAAGAATTTGAAGTTATTAGGCATCTGAAATCATCTTTGGGTGGTTCGAAAAAAGTCGAGCTTAATTATTTTAGTTTATTAGCTTAACCATCTATAGGGACTAAAGTATCTTGGTTCTAGTCTTTGATAATCTAATACGTTTTCGGTTTCAGTTGAGTATACGCAAAGGATATGCAGAGTTCAATTCAATGTTAGTTGCCCTTGAATCACAAACGAATTCTAAGCTTTGGCTGAATTGTTATTTGCATTGTGATGCTTATGTTTTCTTTGTTTTCCTTTTCATCATAGCTTAGAATTCAAATATTTTGTTAAGAAAGATGAGAAATCAAGCACGACTTCTAAAAACTAAAAACCAAAAACCTCGGGGATTATCAGAGATGCCTTAATTTTTCATCTTATTGGAAGTATGTTGGTAGGTGCAGTGATGCGCAGAGTTTGGAGCACACATCATCTGATTACTTCCTGCTTTCTTTTAGATTTGAGCTTTAAGTTCAGGCCATATCATGGATTCTTGCATGGCTATCCAATTTTAGCTAATGTAGCAATTAATTTCATCTAGTTTCCTACTCGTCACTATTACAATTTCGTATATTCAATAGTTAATACTTTACTTTATTATTTGCAGGAGCCGGATGGGTCAAAACTCTATATCTTCCTTGAGCTTGTATCTCAGGGCTCCCTTATGAGCCTATATCAGAGGGTTGTCCTTACGGATTCCATTGTTTCTGCCTATACAAGGCAGATTCTGTGTGGTTTAAAGTATCTTCATGAGCAAAATGTGGTTCACAGGTACACAAATGAATCTATTATGTTATTGATTATGAATTGTGCTAGTGAATGCAGTTGTGAGTTTTCTTTTAGTTTTATTTCGTCTGTCCGCAATGAGTTACGCTTATCGGTTGTTGAGTCTGAGACTCTTATGGATCCGTCTGTATTTATTCTGTTCATATTTAATACTATTGCCGTGGATGGGAACGGGGAAAGATTTGTCTCAGTTGTCAAGTTCATGCTTTTTTTTTTTTTTGTAATCCTTTGATCTTGTGGCTGGTGGGTATATCTCATTTTGGAGAGGGGAACAAAACATTTCTTATAAGGGTGTGGAAACCTCTCTCTAGTAGGCACGTTTTAAAACCGTGAGGTTGACGACGATACGAAACGGGCTAAAGCGGACAATATCTACTAGCGATGGGCTTGGACTGTTACATTTTCGATTTCTTATAAAAATTAAACTTGCTATGATTCTTAAACCGCATCCAACAAATATATCAGTCCCTCCATTAAAGTCTGTAAAATTCTTCTTTGATCATATCCTTGAGGAGATATTATATCTAGAATTCCTCTATGGTTTCTGTTAAAAGAATATCTGGACAACCATTTTAAATAGGTTCTTCTTCTTCATATTTATTGATCTAACTCTTGCTTCACTAATCCCCCCC